>NC_136497.1:4245093-4522593 GCF_053919585.1 Euprymna scolopes | reverse complement strand
ATCTACCAAGTTGATCTTAAATATTGTATAATCAATCCATTATATTATCATTTTCAGTCCCCCACCCCTAATTTCTGGCTCCCATCTTATCTCGCAATTACTTATAACGTCACCAAATAACTTCGGAAGAACCCCCCCCCCCATCCGATTTTGTTTTATATCATAAGTTGCTTAAAACGTGATTAGTTAAAGTTCAGAATAAAATCACGCTTTCTCTTAACGGTTAATTTAAAAAAAAAAAAAATCTTCTGAACGCTATTAAAAGTTAAATTCTTCACTAGTTTGGAGACGGAATGCGTTGTTGTGATAAGTGATTTTCTCTATTAATTCGCACTTTTTATTTTAAGATTCAAATATTAATAACTACATTTTATTTCAGTATTTAATTTATGTATTTCTGTTGTATTAAATGCTAGCTTTAATTTTTTTTTTTCTCGTCCATAAATGTTTATCTACCAAGTTGATCTTAAATATTGTATAATCAATCCATTATATTATCATTTTCAGTCCCCCACCCCTAATTTCTGGCTCCCATCTTATCTCGCAATTACTTATAACGTCACCAAATAACTTCGGAAGAACCCCCCCCCCCCCATCCGATTTTGTTTTATATCATAAGTTGCTTAAAACGTGATTAGTTAAAGTTCAGAATAAAATCACGCTTTCTCTTAACGGTTAATTTAAAAAAAAAAATCTTCTGAACGCTATTAAAAGTTAAATTCTTCACTAGTTTGGAGACGGAATGCGTTGTTGTGATAAGTGATTTTCTCTATTAATTCGCACTTTTTATTTTAAGATTCAAATATTAATAACTACATTTTATTTCAGTATTTAATTTATGTATTTCTGTTGTATTAAATGCTAGCTTTAATTTTTTTTTTTTTTTTTTTTTTTTCTCGTCCATAAATGTTTATCTACCAAGTTGATCTTAAATATTGTATAATCAATCCATTATATTATCATTTTCAGTCCCCCACCCCTAATTTCTGGCTCCCATCTTATCTCGCAATTACTTATAACGTCACCAAATAACTTTGGAAGAACCCCCCCCCATTCGATTTTGTTTTATATCATAAGTTGCTTAAAACGTGATTAGTTAAAGTTCAGAATAAAATCACGCTTTCTCTTAACGGTTAATTTAAAAAAAAAAAAATCTTCTGAACGCTATTAAAAGTTAAATTCTTCACTAGTTTGGAGACGGAATGCGTTGTTGTGATAAGTGATTTTCTCTATTAATTCGCACTTTTTATTTTAAGATTCAAATATTAATAACTACATTTTATTTCAGTATTTAATTTATGTATTTCTGTTGTATTAAATGCTAGCTTTAATTTTTTTTTTTTTTTTTTTTTTTTTTCTCGTCCATAAATGTTTATCTACCAAGTTGATCTTAAATATTGTATAATCAATCCATTATATTATCATTTTCAGTCCCCCACCCCTAATTTCTGGCTCCCATCTTATCTCGCAATTACTTATAACGTCACCAAATAACTTCGGAAGAACCCCCCCCCATCCGATTTTGTTTTATATCATAAGTTGCTTAAAACGTGATTAGTTAAAGTTCAGAATAAAATCACGCTTTCTCTTAACGGTTAATTTAAAAAAAAAATCTTCTGAACGCTATTAAAAGTTAAATTCTTCACTAGTTTGGAGACGGAATGCGTTGTTGTGATAAGTGATTTTCTCTATTAATTCGCACTTTTTATTTTAAGATTCAAATATTAATAACTACATTTTATTTCAGTATTTAATTTATGTATTTCTGTTGTATTAAATGCTAGCTTTAATTTTTTTTTTTTTTTTTTTTTTTTTTTTTTTTTCTCGTCCATAAATGTTTATCTACCAAGTTGATCTTAAATATTGTATAATCAATCCATTATATTATCATTTTCAGTCCCCCACCCCTAATTTCTGGCTCCCATCTTATCTCGCAATTACTTATAACGTCACCAAATAATTTGGGAAAACCCCCCCCCCCATCCGATTTTGTTTTATATCATAAGTTGCTTAAAACGTGATTAGTTAAAGTTCAGAATAAAATCACGCTTTCTCTTAACGGTTAATTTAAAAAAAAAAATCTTCTGAACGCTATTAAAAGTTAAATTCTTCACTAGTTTGGAGACGGAATGCGTTGTTGTGATAAGTGATTTTCTCTATTAATTCGCACTTTTTATTTTAAGATTCAAATATTAATAACTACATTTTATTTCAGTATTTAATTTATGTATTTCTGTTGTATTAAATGCTAGCTTTAATTTTTTTTTTCTCGTCCATAAATGTTTATCTACCAAGTTGATCTTAAATATTGTATAATCAATCCATTATATTATCATTTTCAGTCCCCCACCCCTAATTTCTGGCTCCCATCTTATCTCGCAATTACTTATAACGTCACCAAATAACTTCGGAAGAACCCCCCCCCCCATCCGATTTTGTTTTATATCATAAGTTGCTTAAAACGTGATTAGTTAAAGTTCAGAATAAAATCACGCTTTCTCTTAACGGTTAATTTAAAAAAAAAAAAATCTTCTGAACGCTATTAAAAGTTCAATTCTTCACTAGTTTGGAGACGGAATGCGTTGTTGTGATAAGTGATTTTCTCTATTAATTCGCACTTTTTATTTTAAGATTCAAATATTAATAACTACATTTTATTTCAGTATTTAATTTATGTATTTCTGTTGTATTAAATGCTAGCTTTAATTTTTTTTTTTTTTTTTTTTTTCTCGTCCATAAATGTTTATCTACCAAGTTGATCTTAAATATTGTATAATCAATCCATTATATTATCATTTTCAGTCCCCCACCCCTAATTTCTGGCTCCCATCTTATCTCGCAATTACTTATAACGTCACCAAATAACTTCGGAAGAACCCCCCCCCCATCCGATTTTGTTTTATATCATAAGTTGCTTAAAACGTGATTAGTTAAAGTTCAGAATAAAATCACGCTTTCTCTTAACGGTTAATTTAAAAAAAAAAATCTTCTGAACGCTATTAAAAGTTAAATTCTTCACTAGTTTGGAGACGGAATGCGTTGTTGTGATAAGTGATTTTCTCTATTAATTCGCACTTTTTATTTTAAGATTCAAATATTAATAACTACATTTTATTTCAGTATTTAATTTATGTATTTCTGTTGTATTAAATGCTAGCTTTAATTTTTTTTTTCTCGTCCATAAATGTTTATCTACCAAGTTGATCTTAAATATTGTATAATCAATCCATTATATTATCATTTTCAGTCCCCCACCCCTAATTTCTGGCTCCCATCTTATCTCGCAATTACTTATAACGTCACCAAATAACTTCGGAAGAACCCCCCCCCCCCATCCGATTTTGTTTTATATCATAAGTTGCTTAAAACGTGATTAGTTAAAGTTCAGAATAAAATCACGCTTTCTCTTAACGGTTAATTTAAAAAAAAAAATCTTCTGAACGCTATTAAAAGTTAAATTCTTCACTAGTTTGGAGACTGAATGCGTTGTTGTGATAAGTGATTTTCTCTATTAATTCGCACTTTTTATTTTAAGATTCAAATATTAATAACTACATTTTATTTCAGTATTTAATTTATGTATTTCTGTTGTATTAAATGCTAGCTTTAATTTTTTTTTTTCTCGTCCATAAATGTTTATCTACCAAGTTGATCTTAAATATTGTATAATCAATCCATTATATTATCATTTTCAGTCCCCCACCCCTAATTTCTGGCTCCCATCTTATCTCGCAATTACTTATAACGTCACCAAATAACTTCGGAAGAACCCCCCCCCCATCCGATTTTGTTTTATATCATAAGTTGCTTAAAACGTGATTAGTTAAAGTTCAGAATAAAATCACGCTTTCTCTTAACGGTTAATTTAAAAAAAAAAAAATCTTCTGAACGCTATTAAAAGTTAAATTCTTCACTAGTTTGGAGACGGAATGCGTTGTTGTGATAAGTGATTTTCTCTATTAATTCGCACTTTTTATTTTAAGATTCAAATATTAATAACTACATTTTATTTCAGTATTTAATTTATGTATTTCTGTTGTATTAAATGCTAGCTTTAATTTTTTTTTTTTTTTTTTTTTTTCTCGTCCATAAATGTTTATCTACCAAGTTGATCTTAAATATTGTATAATCAATCCATTATATTATCATTTTCAGTCCCCCACCCCTAATTTCTGGCTCCCATCTTATCTCGCAATTACTTATAACGTCACCAAATAACTTTGGAAGAACCCTCCCCCATTCGATTTTGTTTTATATCATAAGTTGCTTAAAACGTGATTAGTTAAAGTTCAGAATAAAATCACGCTTTCTCTTAACGGTTAATTTAAAAAAAAAAAAATCTTCTGAACGCTATTAAAAGTTAAATTCTTCACTAGTTTGGAGACGGAATGCGTTGTTGTGATAAGTGATTTTCTCTATTAATTCGCACTTTTTATTTTAAGATTCAAATATTAATAACTACATTTTATTTCAGTATTTAATTTATGTATTTCTGTTGTATTAAATGCTAGCTTTAATTTTTTTTTTTTTTTTTTTTTTTTTTCTCGTCCATAAATGTTTATCTACCAAGTTGATCTTAAATATTGTATAATCAATCCATTATATTATCATTTTCAGTCCCCCACCCCTAATTTCTGGCTCCCATCTTATCTCGCAATTACTTATAACGTCACCAAATAACTTCGGAAGAACCCCCCCCCCCCATCCGATTTTGTTTTATATCATAAGTTGCTTAAAACGTGATTAGTTAAAGTTCAGAATAAAATCACGCTTTCTCTTAACGGTTAATTTAAAAAAAAAATCTTCTGAACGCTATTAAAAGTTAAATTCTTCACTAGTTTGGAGACGGAATGCGTTGTTGTGATAAGTGATTTTCTCTATTAATTCGCACTTTTTATTTTAAGATTCAAATATTAATAACTACATTTTATTTCAGTATTTAATTTATGTATTTCTGTTGTATTAAATGCTAGCTTTAATTTTTTTTTTCTCGTCCATAAATGTTTATCTACCAAGTTGATCTTAAATATTGTATAATCAATCCATTATATTATCATTTTCAGTCCCCCACCCCTAATTTCTGGCTCCCATCTTATCTCGCAATTACTTATAACGTCACCAAATAACTTCGGAAGAACCCCCCCCCCCATCCGATTTTGTTTTATATCATAAGTTGCTTAAAACGTGATTAGTTAAAGTTCAGAATAAAATCACGCTTTCTCTTAACGGTTAATTTAAAAAAAAAAAAATCTTCTGAACGCTATTAAAAGTTAAATTCTTCACTAGTTTGGAGACGGAATGCGTTGTTGTGATAAGTGATTTTCTCTATTAATTCGCACTTTTTATTTTAAGATTCAAATATTAATAACTACATTTTATTTCAGTATTTAATTTATGTATTTCTGTTGTATTAAATGCTAGCTTTAATTTTTTTTTTTTTTTTTTTTTTTTTTTTTTTTCTCGTCCATAAATGTTTATCTACCAAGTTGATCTTAAATATTGTATAATCAATCCATTATATTATCATTTTCAGTCCCCCACCCCTAATTTCTGGCTCCCATCTTATCTCGCAATTACTTATAACGTCACCAAATAACTTCGGAAGAACCCCCCCCCCCATCCGATTTTGTTTTATATCATAAGTTGCTTAAAACGTGATTAGTTAAAGTTCAGAATAAAATCACGCTTTCTCTTAACGGTTAATTTAAAAAAAAAAATCTTCTGAACGCTATTAAAAGTTAAATTCTTCACTAGTTTGGAGACGGAATGCGTTGTTGTGATAAGTGATTTTCTCTATTAATTCGCACTTTTTATTTTAAGATTCAAATATTAATAACTACATTTTATTTCAGTATTTAATTTATGTATTTCTGTTGTATTAAATGCTAGCTTTAATTTTTTTTTTCTCGTCCATAAATGTTTATCTAATTTCTGGCTCCCATCTTATCTCGCAATTACTTATAACGTCACCAAATAACTTCGGAAGAACCCCCCCCCCATCCGATTTTGTTTTATATCATAAGTTGCTTAAAACGTGATTAGTTAAAGTTCAGAATAAAATCACGCTTTCTCTTAACGGTTAATTTAAAAAAAAAAATCTTCTGAACGCTATTAAAAGTTAAATTCTTCACTAGTTTGGAGACGGAATGCGTTGTTGTGATAAGTGATTTTCTCTATTAATTCGCACTTTTTATTTTAAGATTCAAATATTAATAACTACATTTTATTTCAGTATTTAATTTATGTATTTCTGTTGTATTAAATGCTAGCTTTAATTTTTTTTTTCTCGTCCATAAATGTTTATCTACCAAGTTGATCTTAAATATTGTATAATCAATCCATTATATTATCATTTTCAGTCCCCCACCCCTAATTTCTGGCTCCCATCTTATCTCGCAATTACTTATAACGTCACCAAATAACTTCGGAAGAACCCCCCCCCCCCCATCCGATTTTGTTTTATATCATAAGTTGCTTAAAACGTGATTAGTTAAAGTTCAGAATAAAATCACGCTTTCTCTTAACGGTTAATTTAAAAAAAAAAATCTTCTGAACGCTATTAAAAGTTAAATTCTTCACTAGTTTGGAGACTGAATGCGTTGTTGTGATAAGTGATTTTCTCTATTAATTCGCACTTTTTATTTTAAGATTCAAATATAAATAACTACATTTTATTTCAGTATTTAATTTATGTATTTCTGTTGTATTAAATGCTAGCTTTAATTTTTTTTTTTCTCGTCCATAAATGTTTATCTACCAAGTTGATCTTAAATATTGTATAATCAATCCATTATATTATCATTTTCAGTCCCCCACCCCTAATTTCTGGCTCCCATCTTATCTCGCAATTACTTATAACGTCACCAAATAACTTCGGAAGAACCCCCCCCCCCCCCCATCCGATTTTGTTTTATATCATAAGTTGCTTAAAACGTGATTAGTTAAAGTTCAGAATAAAATCACGCTTTCTCTTAACGGTTAATTTAAAAAAAAAAAAATCTTCTGAACGCTATTAAAAGTTAAATTCTTCACTAGTTTGGAGACGGAATGCGTTGTTGTGATAAGTGATTTTCTCTATTAATTCGCACTTTTTATTTTAAGATTCAAATATTAATAACTACATTTTATTTCAGTATTTAATTTATGTATTTCTGTTGTATTAAATGCTAGCTTTAATTTTTTTTTTTTTTTTTTTTTTTCTCGTCCATAAATGTTTATCTACCAAGTTGATCTTAAATATTGTATAATCAATCCATTATATTATCATTTTCAGTCCCCCACCCCTAATTTCTGGCTCCCATCTTATCTCGCAATTACTTATAACGTCACCAAATAACTTTGGAAGAACCCTCCCCCATTCGATTTTGTTTTATATCATAAGTTGCTTAAAACGTGATTAGTTAAAGTTCAGAATAAAATCACGCTTTCTCTTAACGGTTAATTTAAAAAAAAAAAAATCTTCTGAACGCTATTAAAAGTTAAATTCTTCACTAGTTTGGAGACGGAATGCGTTGTTGTGATAAGTGATTTTCTCTATTAATTCGCACTTTTTATTTTAAGATTCAAATATTAATAACTACATTTTATTTCAGTATTTAATTTATGTATTTCTGTTGTATTAAATGCTAGCTTTAATTTTTTTTTTTTTTTTTTTTTTTTTTCTCGTCCATAAATGTTTATCTACCAAGTTGATCTTAAATATTGTATAATCAATCCATTATATTATCATTTTCAGTCCCCCACCCCTAATTTCTGGCTCCCATCTTATCTCGCAATTACTTATAACGTCACCAAATAACTTCGGAAGAACCCCCCCCCCCCCATCCGATTTTGTTTTATATCATAAGTTGCTTAAAACGTGATTAGTTAAAGTTCAGAATAAAATCACGCTTTCTCTTAACGGTTAATTTAAAAAAAAAATCTTCTGAACGCTATTAAAAGTTAAATTCTTCACTAGTTTGGAGACGGAATGCGTTGTTGTGATAAGTGATTTTCTCTATTAATTCGCACTTTTTATTTTAAGATTCAAATATTAATAACTACATTTTATTTCAGTATTTAATTTATGTATTTCTGTTGTATTAAATGCTAGCTTTAATTTTTTTTTTCTCGTCCATAAATGTTTATCTACCAAGTTGATCTTAAATATTGTATAATCAATCCATTATATTATCATTTTCAGTCCCCCACCCCTAATTTCTGGCTCCCATCTTATCTCGCAATTACTTATAACGTCACCAAATAACTTCGGAAGAACCCCCCCCCCCCATCCGATTTTGTTTTATATCATAAGTTGCTTAAAACGTGATTAGTTAAAGTTCAGAATAAAATCACGCTTTCTCTTAACGGTTAATTTAAAAAAAAAAAAATCTTCTGAACGCTATTAAAAGTTAAATTCTTCACTAGTTTGGAGACGGAATGCGTTGTTGTGATAAGTGATTTTCTCTATTAATTCGCACTTTTTATTTTAAGATTCAAATATTAATAACTACATTTTATTTCAGTATTTAATTTATGTATTTCTGTTGTATTAAATGCTAGCTTTAATTTTTTTTTTTTTTTTGTTTTTTTTTTTTTCTCGTCCATAAATGTTTATCTACCAAGTTGATCTTAAATATTGTATAATCAATCCATTATATTATCATTTTCAGTCCCCCACCCCTAATTTCTGGCTCCCATCTTATCTCGCAATTACTTATAACGTCACCAAATAACTTCGGAAGAACCCCCCCCCCATCCGATTTTGTTTTATATCATAAGTTGCTTAAAACGTGATTAGTTAAAGTTCAGAATAAAATCACGCTTTCTCTTAACGGTTAATTTAAAAAAAAAAATCTTCTGAACGCTATTAAAAGTTAAATTCTTCACTAGTTTGGAGACGGAATGCGTTGTTGTGATAAGTGATTTTCTCTATTAATTCGCACTTTTTATTTTAAGATTCAAATATTAATAACTACATTTTATTTCAGTATTTAATTTATGTATTTCTGTTGTATTAAATGCTAGCTTTAATTTTTTTTTTCTCGTCCATAAATGTTTATCTAATTTCTGGCTCCCATCTTATCTCGCAATTACTTATAACGTCACCAAATAACTTCGGAAGAACCCCCCCCCCCCCATCCGATTTTGTTTTATATCATAAGTTGCTTAAAACGTGATTAGTTAAAGTTCAGAATAAAATCACGCTTTCTCTTAACGGTTAATTTAAAAAAAAAAAAATCTTCTGAACGCTATTAAAAGTTCAATTCTTCACTAGTTTGGAGACGGAATGCGTTGTTGTGATAAGTGATTTTCTCTATTAATTCGCACTTTTTATTTTAAGATTCAAATATTAATAACTACATTTTATTTCAGTATTTAATTTATGTATTTCTGTTGTATTAAATGCTAGCTTTAATTTTTTTTTTTTCTCGTCCATAAATGTTTATCTACCAAGTTGATCTTAAATATTGTATAATCAATCCATTATATTATCATTTTCAGTCCCCCACCCCTAATTTCTGGCTCCCATCTTATCTCGCAATTACTTATAACGTCACCAAATAACTTCGGAAGAACCCCCCCCCCCCATCCGATTTTGTTTTATATCATAAGTTGCTTAAAACGTGATTAGTTAAAGTTCAGAATAAAATCACGCTTTCTCTTAACGGTTAATTTAAAAAAAAAAAAATCTTCTGAACGCTATTAAAAGTTAAATTCTTCACTAGTTTGGAGACGGAATGCGTTGTTGTGATAAGTGATTTTCTCTATTAATTCGCACTTTTTATTTTAAGATTCAAATATTAATAACTACATTTTATTTCAGTATTTAATTTATGTATTTCTGTTGTATTAAATGCTAGCTTTAATTTTTTTTTTTTTTTTTTTTTTTCTCGTCCATAAATGTTTATCTACCAAGTTGATCTTAAATATTGTATAATCAATCCATTATATTATCATTTTCAGTCCCCCACCCCTAATTTCTGGCTCCCATCTTATCTCGCAATTACTTATAACGTCACCAAATAACTTCGGAAGAACCCCCCCCCCCCATCCGATTTTGTTTTATATCATAAGTTGCTTAAAACGTGATTAGTTAAAGTTCAGAATAAAATCACGCTTTCTCTTAACGGTTAATTTAAAAAAAAAAAAATCTTCTGAACGCTATTAAAAGTTAAATTCTTCACTAGTTTGGAGACGGAATGCGTTGTTGTGATAAGTGATTTTCTCTATTAATTCGCACTTTTTATTTTAAGATTCAAATATTAATAACTACATTTTATTTCAGTATTTAATTTATGTATTTCTGTTGTATTAAATGCTAGCTTTAATTTTTTTTTTTTTTTTTTTTTTTTTCTCGTCCTAAAATGTTTATCTACCAAGTTGATCTTAAATATTGTATAATCAATCCATTATATTATCATTTTCAGTCCCCCACCCCTAATTTCTGGCTCCCATCTTATCTCGCAATTACTTATAACGTCACCAAATAACTTCGGAAGAACCCCCCCCCCCCATCCGATTTTGTTTTATATCATAAGTTGCTTAAAACGTGATTAGTTAAAGTTCAGAATAAAATCACGCTTTCTCTTAACGGTTAATTTAAAAAAAAAAATCTTCTGAACGCTATTAAAAGTTAAATTCTTCACTAGTTTGGAGACGGAATGCGTTGTTGTGATAAGTGATTTTCTCTATTAATTCGCACTTTTTATTTTAAGATTCAAATATTAATAACTACATTTTATTTCAGTATTTAATTTATGTATTTCTGTTGTATTAAATGCTAGCTTTAATTTTTTTTTTCTCGTCCATAAATGTTTATCTACCAAGTTGATCTTAAATATTGTATAATCAATCCATTATATTATCATTTTCAGTCCCCCACCCCTAATTTCTGGCTCCCATCTTATCTCGCAATTACTTATAACGTCACCAAATAACTTCGGAAGAACCCCCCCCCCCCATCCGATTTTGTTTTATATCATAAGTTGCTTAAAACGTGATTAGTTAAAGTTCAGAATAAAATCACGCTTTCTCTTAACGGTTAATTTAAAAAAAAAAAAATCTTCTGAACGCTATTAAAAGTTAAATTCTTCACTAGTTTGGAGACGGAATGCGTTGTTGTGATAAGTGATTTTCTCTATTAATTCGCACTTTTTATTTTAAGATTCAAATATTAATAACTACATTTTATTTCAGTATTTAATTTATGTATTTCTGTTGTATTAAATGCTAGCTTTAATTTTTTTTTTTTTTTTTTTTTTTCTCGTCCATAAATGTTTATCTACCAAGTTGATCTTAAATATTGTATAATCAATCCATTATATTATCATTTTCAGTCCCCCACCCCTAATTTCTGGCTCCCATCTTATCTCGCAATTACTTATAACGTCACCAAATAACTTCGGAAGAACCCCCCCCCCATCCGATTTTGTTTTATATCATAAGTTGCTTAAAACGTGATTAGTTAAAGTTCAGAATAAAATCACGCTTTCTCTTAACGGTTAATTTAAAAAAAAAAAAAATCTTCTGAACGCTATTAAAAGTTAAATTCTTCACTAGTTTGGAGACGGAATGCGTTGTTGTGATAAGTGATTTTCTCTATTAATTCGCACTTTTTATTTTAAGATTCAAATATTAATAACTACATTTTATTTCAGTATTTAATTTATGTATTTCTGTTGTATTAAATGCTAGCTTTAATTTTTTTTTTTTTTTTTTTTTTTTTTTTTTTTTTTCTCGTCCATAAATGTTTATCTACCAAGTTGATCTTAAATATTGTATAATCAATCCATTATATTATCATTTTCAGTCCCCCACCCCTAATTTCTGGCTCCCATCTTATCTCGCAATTACTTATAACGTCACCAAATAACTTCGGAAGAACCCCCCCCCCCATCCGATTTTGTTTTATATCATAAGTTGCTTAAAACGTGATTAGTTAAAGTTCAGAATAAAATCACGCTTTCTCTTAACGGTTAATTTAAAAAAAAAAATCTTCTGAACGCTATTAAAAGTTAAATTCTTCACTAGTTTGGAGACGGAATGCGTTGTTGTGATAAGTGATTTTCTCTATTAATTCGCACTTTTTATTTTAAGATTCAAATATTAATAACTACATTTTATTTCAGTATTTAATTTATGTATTTCTGTTGTATTAAATGCTAGCTTTAATTTTTTTTTTCTCGTCCATAAATGTTTATCTACCAAGTTGATCTTAAATATTGTATAATCAATCCATTATATTATCATTTTCAGTCCCCCACCCCTAATTTCTGGCTCCCATCTTATCTCGCAATTACTTATAACGTCACCAAATAACTTCGGAAGAACCCCCCCCCCCATCCGATTTTGTTTTATATCATAAGTTGCTTAAAACGTGATTAGTTAAAGTTCAGAATAAAATCACGCTTTCTCTTAACGGTTAATTTAAAAAAAAAAAAATCTTCTGAACGCTATTAAAAGTTAAATTCTTCACTAGTTTGGAGACGGAATGCGTTGTTGTGATAAGTGATTTTCTCTATTAATTCGCACTTTTTATTTTAAGATTCAAATATTAATAACTACATTTTATTTCAGTATTTAATTTATGTATTTCTGTTGTATTAAATGCTAGCTTTAATTTTTTTTTTTTTTTTTTTTTTCTCGTCCATAAATGTTTATCTACCAAGTTGATCTTAAATATTGTATAATCAATCCATTATATTATCATTTTCAGTCCCCCACCCCTAATTTCTGGCTCCCATCTTATCTCGCAATTACTTATAACGTCACCAAATAACTTCGGAAGAACCCCCCCCCCCCATCCGATTTTGTTTTATATCATAAGTTGCTTAAAACGTGATTAGTTAAAGTTCAGAATAAAATCACGCTTTCTCTTAACGGTTAATTTAAAAAAAAAAAAAATCTTCTGAACGCTATTAAAAGTTAAATTCTTCACTAGTTTGGAGACGGAATGCGTTGTTGTGATAAGTGATTTTCTCTATTAATTCGCACTTTTTATTTTAAGATTCAAATATTAATAACTACATTTTATTTCAGTATTTAATTTATGTATTTCTGTTGTATTAAATGCTAGCTTTAATTTTTTTTTTTTTTTTTTTTTTTTTTTTTTCTCGTCCATAAATGTTTATCTACCAAGTTGATCTTAAATATTGTATAATCAATCCATTATATTATCATTTTCAGTCCCCCACCCCTAATTTCTGGCTCCCATCTTATCTCGCAATTACTTATAACGTCACCAAATAACTTCGGAAGAACCCCCCCCCCCATCCGATTTTGTTTTATATCATAAGTTGCTTAAAACGTGATTAGTTAAAGTTCAGAATAAAATCACGCTTTCTCTTAACGGTTAATTTAAAAAAAAAAAAAATCTTCTGAACGCTATTAAAAGTTAAATTCTTCACTAGTTTGGAGACGGAATGCGTTGTTGTGATAAGTGATTTTCTCTATTAATTCGCACTTTTTATTTTAAGATTCAAATATTAATAACTACATTTTATTTCAGTATTTAATTTATGTATTTCTGTTGTATTAAATGCTAGCTTTAATTTTTTTTTTCTCGTCCATAAATGTTTATCTACCAAGTTGATCTTAAATATTGTATAATCAATCCATTATATTATCATTTTCAGTCCCCCACCCCTAATTTCTGGCTCCCATCTTATCTCGCAATTACTTATAACGTCACCAAATAACTTCGGAAGAACCCCCCCCCCCATCCGATTTTGTTTTATATCATAAGTTGCTTAAAACGTGATTAGTTAAAGTTCAGAATAAAATCACGCTTTCTCTTAACGGTTAATTTAAAAAAAAAAAAATCTTCTGAACGCTATTAAAAGTTAAATTCTTCACTAGTTTGGAGACGGAATGCGTTGTTGTGATAAGTGATTTTCTCTATTAATTCGCACTTTTTATTTTAAGATTCAAATATTAATAACTACATTTTATTTCAGTATTTAATTTATGTATTTCTGTTGTATTAAATGCTAGCTTTAATTTTTTTTTTTTTTTTTTTTTCTCGTCCATAAATGTTTATTTATCTACCGAGTTGATTGCAAAAATTGATTACCTAATTGTACTCATTTTTAGTTCGTGGGAGGGGAATCTATCACCATACTTTCCCTTAAACAGGTCCGTTGGACTTTTATTAAGTACAATACTTAATAGTTATTTTTTTATTTTTTTTTTTTAATGGAGAGTAGAAAACGCATTGTGGATGCGTTATCGGCAGCTCCTGTTACTCTCGCTTCTTTTTATTTGTCCCTCAGTCCTCATTTTTAAATGAGTGATTTTTCTGACAAAGGGAGAAGAAAAAGCTGTTTTCTAGGTTGGCAGTATTTTTGCGCGAACAGTTGGCAGAGTAGGTGGAAATTTTCTGTTTCTATGTCTATCCTTGTAGCCATGTCACTAGTAAGGGTGCTGGAGGTAAACGTTTTGTCTGGGCTGACGTTATCCGCCTGATAGTCAGGGACCCGAACCTTGGATTAACCACTAAGGAGGCTGTCCTATCAGCAGGTGCAAAGTACTGGGGCTGCTGTATTGCCATTTGGTGAATGGAATCTGGACCATGCAGTAGCTTCTGGTGGGGCCTCTCGATGCCATACTAGTGGGTAATTGTTACGGCTTTACCTTATCATGTGGTACAAAAAAAAAAAAAAAAAAAAAATTCTTCGTTTCTTTTTCTCTCTTAGTTTCCCCTCTCTGTCCTGCTCTAAGTAAATCTGTCGACCTAGTCCACAAATTCCAAAATTTCATCATGACAAGTTTCAAAAAAAAATACACGATTAAACCCGGTTCTCCAACTTCCAACGTAGACCCCTACTACCATGTCTCCTTTTCCAACATCAGGGGTCTACGTTCTAACCTTCCAGAGGTTGAAACCCAATTACAGGAGACTAAACCAGACCTTTTATTTTTAAGTGAAACTGGCATTGGACAGGCTATTTCCCTTGATGAGTTTGCAATTACAGGATACTCTAACTTAACTTCTAAATCTGACCCCCAAGATCGCCATGGGCATGGAATATGTGCCTATATTAAAGATAGCTTTCCATGTGGGAGGGACATCTCCAGGGAAGATCCTAACTTACCTTATATGTGCTTCCGGGTTGCTTTAGCTCACACTACTGCATTTATATTTACTCTCTATCGCCCCCACAACAGCGGAGTTACTATCTTTCAAAGCATATCTGAGAAAATTGACCAAGTCCTTTCTACTTATCCTTCAGCTAACATTCACGTATGTGGAGACTTCAATGTTCACAACGTCGAATGGTTGACCCACTCAAACAAGACCGATGATGAGGGGAGGTTCTGTCATGATTTCTCCATTGCCTATGACCTCACTCAGATTGTTCAGGAACCTACCCGTGTGCCCGATAATGACGGCCAGTATGCGAGCCTACTAGACCTTTTTCTCACAACTTGCCCTGAACTATGTTCAGTTTCTGTTCTGTCGCCTCTTGGATCTTCCGACCACTCTGTTGTATCAATTAAGATAAAAATGAAATGTAATAAGTCCCCAGACGTACCTCTTCATCGTACAGTATATCGATACACTAAGGCTGACTGGGATAGCTTCCGTACATTTATATCTGATCTACCTCTGCATTCCATGTTTAAAAAGGATGTGTCCTCTATAGTATTAGACCTAACTGAATGGTTAATTGTAGGTATTGACCATTTCATACCCTCTAAAAAGTTTCAGCAAAAACCTAACAGCCAGCCATGGTTCTCTCCAGAATGTGCTGCTGCCATTGCGCACAGAAATCACTTTTTCCACTGCTTCAAACGTAATAGATGTATGGAAACTAAAGCCGTTTTCAGGACTGCCAGCAACCATTGTAAGAAAGTAATAAGGAACGCAAGAGAGTTGTATGCTCAATCTGTTAAGTCCAAAGTAGCTGAGCAGCGGCTTGGTTCCCACCAGTTTTGGCAAATAGCAAACAGAATCCTGAACAGAAGCGTGTGCTCCATCCCAACTATTATCAATGGATCTGAGGTAATCTCGTCAGCATCAGACAAAGCCAAACTCTTTGTCAAGAACTTTGCAGCTAATTCTACCCTTTGCGACCAAGACCGCCAACCCCCAATATTTCCTCTTGTATCAGAAAACACGCTATGTGATATACGTATATCTGTACGTGATGTTGCCAAACTAATCAAAAACCTTGATTCCAGTAAAGCAACTGGCCCTGATGGTATTCCAATTATAGTACTCAAAAAACTTCAACCTGAACTAGCGCCCATACTTACAAAACTGTTTAAACGTTGTCTTAAGGAGAATAGTTTCCCATCTCCCTGGAAAATCTCATCAGTATGCCCTGTATTTAAGAATTCAGGTGATCGCTCATCCCCCTCTCAGTACAGGCCAATAAGTCTCCTGTGCGTCATGAGTAAGTTGCTAGAATCTGTATTAAATACAGAAGTAATCAAACATCTCAACAAAAATAACCTTCTTAGTGACACTCAATATGGTTTCCGTTCTGCTAGATCTACAGCAGATGTCCTTACAGTTATATCGCATAGGATTAGCAAATCTCTCGACGGTGGCAATCTTTCTAGGGCAATTGCTCTTGACATATCTAAAGCCTTTGATAGGGTATGGCATAAAGGTTTACTTCATAAGATCGCTAGCTATGGTATAGCTGGAAAAGTCTTCTCAATTATTAAATCATTTCTTTCTGATAGATTCATAAGAGTAGTAGTTGAGGGGCAAAAATCAGAAGCTCACAATATTAATGCCGGTGTCCCTCAGGGATCCATCCTGGGCCCAACTCTTTTCCTGATCTACATTAATGATCTTCCAAATCATATCCTTACATCATTTGTAGACATTTATGCTGACGACACTACCATTTATGGTACCACATCTAAGACAGTAAACGAGCAAGTTCTCTCCAATTCTCTCTCCTCTGATCTTGAGCACGTAGTACAATGGGGAAAGGAGTGGCTGGTTACTTTTAATGCATCTAAAACCAAGCTTCTCTCTTTACATCATCAACATTCTAATCCACATTTGTCATCAATTGAAATGAATGGCTCTCGTCTTCAGGAGGCCTCAAGTTTTGACAAGCTTCTGGGCTTGACCATTACTCCTGATCTTAAATGGAACACGTATATCAAATCTGTTGCCAAGGCCGCTGGAAAAATGGTGGGATCTTTCTATCGATCCAGTAGATATCTCACTGCTGATGCTATTCTCTATCTATATAAGAGCCAGGTACGTCCAAGGATGGAATACTGTTGCCACATCTGGGCAGGAGCTGCTAGAAAGAACTTGTCCTGCCTTGATAGAGTTCAAAATAGACTTCGTAGCCTCGTAGGAGATGTCCTTTTCTCCTCCTTGCAACCTCTATCTCACAGAAGAGATGTTGCGAGTTTGTCTCTGATGTATCGTTATTTTCATGGAAAGTGTTCAACTGAGCTTCAATCTATGGTCCCCCCTCGCCAAACTTTCACAAGAAACACTCGTCTAGCTGTAAACACTATCAATAATTTCCCCCACTCTTTATCTGTGCCTAAACCTAAACGTAGATTCCATGAACAAAGCTTCTTTCTTAGAACTGCACGCCTGTGGAATTGTCTTCCGTTTTCCTGCTTTCCGGCTGACTACAATATGGTTTTGTTCAAGTCTAAAGTAAATAAGTTCTTGATGAGCCGTTCCATATAAGTTATTAAATTTACCAAATTTTCATTACTAATGATTACTATATTGACCAACTTCTACTGTACACTCTTTAACCCTTATCCTTGAGTGGCCTCTGGGCCTTGATAATGTGGTGATGCCTTTGTAAAAAAAAAAAAAAAAAAAAAAAAAAAACTTAAATATATTGAATAAAGTAATAATATATCCAATAAATTACTGCATGACTAATTCCCATGTGTTCAAATTAGTGAAATTAAAAATAAATTAAATGTCAAATGTACAAAAATGATTATCTTTGAAATTTATATTTATCTTTTAAAGGATTTTTTACAATGAATTTATTTAACTTTCAAATTTAGCTGAATTTTTGCATTTTTGAAGCTGCCGTGAAAACATTTTTCATTATAACTGCTTTTTTTTTTTCACATGTAAAAATATTTTTTATTCTTTTAGAGATTAACTTTTTCTTTTCTCTTAATTTATTTTTAATCTTTCAAACACAATCAAAACGTAATCGGAAACTTGCATAGAAACTATGATAGGCCAACTTTCAAAATCATAAGTTTCCATCATTAAATTGCACGTACTAATTGGTTTCTGATTTTAAGGCAAGGAGATGTCAACAAGTGTTCCTCTTTAACCTATAATTATTTTTTTCGAAGTTTTTCAATGTGTTCAGATGTAATCACCTAAAAAGTAAAATCTCATGGGGAGGGGGGGGGTAGATGACTTTAGGCAAATTTTCTTTTTAATCTGACAAACTTCCCATGTTTTCCCTTCATGTATCTGAAATTTTAATAAATTCATTGAGATATTCATCTATATCTCGTCCTTGTGCCATTCTTTCTTATTTATCTACTTTCACCATTTTTAATCTGTCATTTTTTCCGGTGCCATTTTTACCTAAATTCCAATATCTATATATAAAGTAGTAGTGTTCGTGTGTGTGTGTGTACAACTCTCCTACAGCCCAAACCACTGGACCAATCATGACCAAACCTGGCAAGATGATGGCTCCCACCTGGAGATGGTGCACACCATTTTCCAAGGTAAAGGCCAAGGTTATAGTCTAACCTATGTATATATACTCTCCTATAGCCCACACCACTGGACCAATTATGACCAAACCCGACATGATTATGGTCTCCAACAAAGGGATGGTGCACATTATTTTTCAAGGTCAAAGGTTAAGGTCGGAACTTTGCTGTACGTTCAGGTACCCTTGAAACGGGCATCTGAGCATACAGCAAAGTTCCGCACAGAGGGTAGGTATCTTTGCTAGTATTTTATAGTTTTTTCTTAATCTATTTTATTAAACTTTTAGTTACATGTGCTAAAGGCCTAACTAGTCATCTGCAGACATAAGCATAAAGTCCTTACATAGCATTTTATGTGTTTTGTTGAATAACAGAACAAAACGTGGGAAAGGCAGTGTGCGCGATGGGGAAGGGGGGGGGGGTCTCAGAATATATATCCTAGTTTAGTCAACAACAAAGTCTCCAATAAAAAGCAGATAGGAAATAAATCAGAATAAATGTCAGCTTATCTCTTGGGTCCATCTTTAGTGCAGACTGAGTCGAGCCATAATGAATAATTACAGAGATGAAAAAAAGACAATCATAAATAATTTGTAGCCAAGGTTTTGGTTTTATTCTGAATCTGAAGTATTAATCAGATTTTGTTTGTTCTTTTTTTCTGTATATTTCTATGCCGAGAAATGAAAGAATTAGAGTAAAAAACAGGACAGAAAAAAGAGAAAGAGGGAGAGACTGAAACACTGAATGACAAGGAAGAAAGAAAGAGGAGGAGGAGGAAGCATAGTAGAGGAAGCAAAGGCAAGAGAAAGAGTGAAGGAGATAAAGGAAAGGGAAGAGGAGCAGGTGCAGGAGGACATGACAATAGAGGAGGAGGAAGAGGAGAAGGAAAATGAGGATGTGAAAGAGCAGAGGGGAAGAAGGAAGAGAAAAAAAGGATGGAGAAAGAGAAAAGGGAAAGGAGCAAAAATGAGATGGGAAGGAGAAAAGGGAGGAAGAAAAAGAAAGAGGAAGAGATAAAATTATTTTTTGTGCTGATTTCACTCACTTGATTAAGTGCATCGACAAACATAATTAACGGTCGTGTATTTGGATTGGACAACATACTGCAACACATCTGCGCCGTTGCATCTAAATCTTTTGGCATATTGGAATCCTGAAGAATTGGAATAAAAATTTTGTTTAGAAATTATTTTAAATAAAAAAAATTATTTAAAGTTTATTCAATCACAAATCCAAAATATATATTTTGTAAAATGAGAAAAAAAAAACAAATAAATGCATGAAAATAATTTAGGCATTCAACACTGACGCACACGTGTCACTTCTCCTGTCGATTTTGATGTATGAGGTTCTCATAATAATCCACATGAATTATTTATACTTGTGAAGGCTTTGTGTAGAACCATCTAAACTTTTTGAAACAAAATCTCAGTGCAATTGATTGTCACAGCAAATAGTAGACCTCAGATTTTATATCAGTTTTGCTCCTCGTAGATGCATGCTTTAATAAAAACTGATGTCGTCTCTCTGTGTTTCTTTAAACATGCCCACAGACACTAACCGGGAAATTTCTGTCCTGGTGAATATATATATATATATATATATATATATATATATATATATATATATATATATATATATATATATATATATACTGGGTGGAACAATAAAGTTGTCACCCTAAAGAAAACAACACTATAGTTTTATTTTAAAATTGAAAAAAAGTCAATTCAGGTAACTTTATTATGTAGTAGAGCTGACATCTATTCAATGTAGCCGCCTTCAGCCTCAATCACCATCTTGATATGGGTCCGGAACTGGGAACATATTTTTCCACAAGTGCCGACAGGAGCTCGACGAATACTCGGCAGATGGCGGCGATCAAGCTGACTTTGGTGTTGTGGGAGGTCATGTTGGTGATGTTCTCAACATATGACCAAATGAAGTAGTCTAGAGGATTCAAGTAGGTGAAGGAGGTGGGGGCAGTGAGAGAAAAGTTAAAAGTTGTAGCATTTCTTCTAAAGCCAAGCTTGGGTCTCTTTGAACTTGTGGGCCGGCAGTGAGTCCTGCTGCCATACTCAGGGTTTGCATCAGGGGATCACCACATCCAGGTTTCCCTCAAATGGAAATGGAATCATGTCGTCTTTTCTAGGATGACAATTTGATCGTTCCACACTATATACACACGCACAAGATGCTTTCAAAAAAGTTTCCAGACTTTTTTTGTATGGGCATTTTTATTGATAGTATTCATACGAAACTTTAGTCCCCTTCAAAGTAATCTCCTCCAGCTGTAATGCACTTATTGTACCAGTTCAACAACATCTGGAAGTCCTCTTGTGTGAGTGTATCAATGATCCTCATTTTCATCTCTTCAATTGTCTCATAATGACAGCCTCTAAGGTTTTCTTTGAGCTTAGGGAATAACCAAAAATCACAGGGAGCAAAATCTGGACTATAGAGAAGTTGAGCAACTGTCTTGATGCCCATCTTCAAACAGTTTGTGATAACGATGAAGTTGTGAACTGGTGCATTCAGGCAAATCTGTATCTTAAGTTCCTTTTTGTTTTTACATAGAAAATCACCACTTATCAAGACCCGGAGGCCATTCGAGGATAAGGGTTAATCTATATATCTATAAAAGTGAACGTGTCTGTCTGTCTGTGTGTCTGTCTGTCTGTGTACATTTCCCTACGCAATAACTCTGTCAATTTTTAGTCTATAGACTCGAAATTTGAAATACCGGGTACTGAGATTTGGGAAAATCGATGTGACGGGTGTCAGCCAGAAATTTGGCTGTTAAGGGGTCGAATTTCAACGATTTGACCTTTAAGAACTCTACCAAACTCCTCCGACAATTTTCGGTCTAGACACTTGAAATTTTAGATATAGGTTCCTTGAACCTGGATCTAACTTAATAAAGTGATTTGAGCCCGAAACTATAAATTTTAAGGGGCCATAATAGGGGTCAAATTTTTAAAAAATTAACCATTTTTTTTTTGTTTTTTTGCTTTTTTTGCACAGCATACACCTCCAAACACCCGAGCAACGCCGGGCACCCCTGCTAGTGGGTATACAATAGTCAATGTGATTATAGCGTTTTTAACATAGGTAGTGGGATTTTTGTAGTTGGATTACATAGGGGGACAGTTCATCAAGAATTTGTTTACATTGGACTTGAAGAGAATCAGATTGTAGTCACCTGGGAAGCAGGCTAAGAAAAGAGAGTTCCACAGGCGCGCAGTTCTAAAAAAGAAGCTCTGCTCATGGAATCTACATTTAGGTTTAGGCACAGATAAAGAGTGTGGGAAACTATTAGTAGTGGTCCTAGTTAGACGAGTGTTTTTTTTTGTGAAAGTTTGGCGAGAAGGGGAACCATAGATTGAAGCTCAGACGAGCACCTGTCATGGAAATAACAAAAAAGCAAGACAGGCTCGCAATGTCTCTTCTGTGGGAAAGAGGTTGCAGGGAAGAGAAAAGGGGCATCCCATACTAAAAAAAATATATTTATTTAAAAAAAAAGAAAAAGTAAGAAACCAATTTACCTATATATATATATATATATATATATATATATATATATATATATATATATATATATATGTAAATGAGAATGTGTGTGTGTGTGTGTGTGTGTGAGAGGACAATCTCAACCTATATTTTCAACAAATTTTTAATCTACAGACTTGAAATTTGGTATATATGGTATTCAGACATTTGGAAAACTTTTTAATCAGTTTTCATCCAGAAGAAAGAGCTGCTAAGGGGTCAAAAATGAAAAATTAGTACGGGGGGGGGAATCATCAAATTTTAATGTTTTTCAACTGTTTTATGACTGTGCATGTACGAATTGTTCACATGACAATTTCCTTAAGTTAAGAATAAGTAGGTTCGAAAACACATTTTAAAGATTGTGACAAGCTGGCCTAATAGTTATCATACTTGACTCACTGTCTATAGGTTCTAGTTTTGATCTCAGCCACGAAGTCTGTTTTGAACTCTGTCAAGGCAGGATAAGCTGTTTCTAGTAGCTCCATCCCAGATGTGGCAACAGTACTCCATCATTGGCCGAACCTGGCTTTTATATAGGTAGAGAATTGCATCAGGAGTGAGATATCTACTGGAGTGGTAGAAGGATCCTACCATTTTCCCAGCGACCTTGGTAATGTATTTGATATATGTGTCCCATTTCAGATCGGGAGTAAAAGTGAAGCCCAGAAGCTTATCAAAACAAGAAGCCTCCCCAAGACGAAAGCCTTTCATTTCAGTTGATGCCAGATGGGCATCAGAGCGTTGATGATGCAAAGAGAGAAGCTTGGTTTTAGAGGAAAGAGAATCAGAGAGAACTTGGTCATTTATGGACTTTGATGTGCTACCATAGATGGTGGTGTCGTCAGCATAAATATCTACGAATGATGTAAAGATGTGATTTGGAAGATTATTGATGTAGATTAGGAAGAGAGTTGTGCCCAGGATGGATCTCTAAGGGACTCCAGCGTTAATACCGAGAACTGCCCGTTAACGGCTACTCTTATGAACCTATCACAGAGAGAAATGATTTAATAATTGAGAAGAAATTTCCTTCCAGCTATACCATAGCTGGAGATCTTGTGAAGTAAACCTTTGTGCCATACCTTATCAAAGGCCTTTGGAGAGGAAGCCTCCATCGAGAGATTCACTAATCCCGTGAGATAAAACTGTAAGCACGTCTGCTGTAAATCTAGCAGAACGGAAACCATATTTTGTGTCACTTAGGAGGTTATTTTTGCTGAGATGGTTGGCTACTTCTCTACTTATATATATTTTTTTTTTACAAGGTGGTCACCACTTATCAAGGCCTGGAAGCCACTCAGGGATAAGGGTTATTGTAAGTACAGTATGTTAGCGTGGAGATTTAATAAATTGTCTACTTAAGGGGGTGGTTCATCAGTAATTTGTTGAAATGGTACAATAAGTGCATTACAGCTGGAGGAGATTACTTTGAAGGGGACTTAAGTTTCGTATGTATACTATGCCCATACAAAAAAGTCTGGAAACTTTTTTACGTTGGACTTGAAGACATCCAGGTTGTAGTTAGGTGGGAAGCAGGCAGACGGAACAGAGTTCCACAGGCGTGCAGTTCTAAGAAAGAAGCTCTGTTCATGGAATCTACGTTTTGATTTAGGCATAGATAAAAGAGTGGGGAAAGTTTTTGACAGTGGATTTAGCTAGACGAGTGTTTTTCGTAAAAGATTGGCGAGAGGGGACCAGGGATTGGAGTTCAGACGAGCACCTGCCATGGAAATAACGATAAAACAAAGATAGGCTTGCAACGTCTCTTCTGTGGAAGAGAGGTTGCAGGGAAGAGAAAAGGGCATCCCCTACTAAGCCACGAAGTCTATTTTGTACTCTGTCAAGAAAGATAGGCTGTTTTTAGCAGCTCCTGCCCAGATATGGCAGTGGTATTCCATCCTTGGATGTACTTGGCTTTTATATAGATAGAGAATTACATCAGTAGTGAGATATCTTCTGGAGCGATAGAAGGATCCCACCATCTTTTCAGCGACCTTGGCAACAGACTTGATGTACGTGTTCCATTTCAGATCAGGAGTGAAGGTCAAGCCCATTAATACTGCAGGCCTCTGATTTTTGTCCATCAACCACTACTCTTATGAGCCTATCAGAGAGAAATGTTTTAAGGATAGAGAAAACATTTCCAGTTATACTGTAGCCGGAGATCTTGTGAAGTAGGCCTTTATGCCATACCTTGTCGAAGACCTTTGATATGTCAAGAGCAATTGTCCTAGAAAGGAAGCCTTTGTCAAGAGATTCACTAATTCTATGAGATATAACCGTTAGCACATCTGTGGTAGATCTTGCAGAACGGAAACCATATTGCATGTCACTAAGAAGGTTATTTCTGCTGAGGTGGTTGACTATTTCTCTATTTAATATGGATTCCAGCAACTTATTCATGACACACAGGAGACTTATTGGTCTGTACTGAGAGGGAGATGACTTATCACCTGAATTCTTAAATACAGGGCATACTGATGAGGTTTTCCAGGGTGTTGGAAAGCACTTCTCCTTAAGGCAACGCTTAAACAGTTTCGTAAGTATGGGAGCAAGTTCTGGTTGAAGCTTTTTTAACACTATAATTGGGATGCCGTCAGGGCCAGTTGCTTTACTGGAATCAAGGTTCTTGATTAGCTTGGCGACCTCATGCACAGATATTTGTATGTTACCTAGCGTGTTCTGTGTTAGAGGAGGAAATATGGAGAGTTGATGGCCTTCGTCGCATAGGGTAGAATTAGCTGCAAAGTTCTTTGCAAATAGTTTAGCCTTGTCTGAAGCTGACAAGATGACCTCTAGTCCATTGATAATGGTTGGGATAGAACGCACACTTCTGTTCAGGATCCTATTTGTTATTTGCCAAAACTGGTGGGAACCAAGCCGCTGATCAGCTACTTTGGATTTAACAGACTGGGCATATAGCTCTCTTGCATTTTTACTACTCTTTTACAGTGGTTACTGGCGTTCCTGAAAGCAGCTTTAGTCTCAGTGCATCTATTACATTGGTAGTTATGGAAAAAGTGATTTCTGTGTGCGATGGCAGCAGCACATTCTGGAGAGAACCATGGCTGGCTGTTGGCTTTTTGTTGGAATTTTTTAGATGGTATGAATTGGTCTATGCCTACAATTGGCCATTCGGTCAGATCTGATACTATAGAGGACACTTTCTTTTTAAACATGGAATGCAGAAGTAGATCAAATATGAATGTACAGAAGCTATCCCAGTCAGCCATGGAGTATCGGTATACAGTACGGTGGAGGGGTACGTCTGGGGACCTATTACAGCCATTCCACATTATGGATGTTGAAGTCACCACAGATGTGAATGTTTGCCGAGGGATGTGCAGACAGGATGTGGTCTATTTTCTCAGATATACTCTTAAAGATAGTAACTCCGCTGTTATGAGACCGATAGAGGGCAAATATAAATGCAGTGGTATAAGCAAGTGCAACCCGGAAGCACATATAAGGTAAATTAGGATCTTCTCTAGAGATATCACATCACATGGGAAGTCATCTTTAATGTAGGCACATATTCCATGCCCATGGCGATCTTGGGGGTCAGATTTAGATGTTAAGTTAGAGTATCCGTTAATTATGAACTCATCTAGGGAAGTGGCCAGACCTATTCCAGTTTCGCTTAGAAAGAATATGTTCGGTTTCGTCTCCTGTAATTGGGTTTCAACCTCTGGAAGGTTGGAACGTAGACCCCTGATGTTGGAGAAGGAGACATGGTAGTAGGGGATCTACGTTGGAAGATGGGGTTCTAGGTTTATTCGAGTTTTTTTTCTGGAGATTTAACATAGATTCCAGTAACTTACTCATGATGCACAGGAGACTTATTGGCCTGTATTGAGAGGGAGATGAACGATTACCTAAATTCTTAAATACAGGCCATACTGATGAGATTTTCCATGGGGTTGGGAAGCATTTCTCTTTAAGACAACGCTTAAATAACTTTCTGGTTGAAGGTTTTTGAGCAAATCATTGTGTGTACAGTTCCCACACTTATTGTCTCTATAGACACACAACGGTCCTTATCCATGAAATTCTTTATTTGGCCAATCAACTCTGGTGTTCTGGCTTCATTACTACTACCACATCTCTCCTCATCTCTCACAGACTCCCTGCCTTCCTTGAATCTCTTATACCACTCAAAAACTGATGCTCGATTCATGCAAGATGGTCCAAAAGCAGTCTGAAGCATTCCAATTGTTTCTGTGGCATTTTTTCCAAGTTTAAAACAGAATTTTATTGCATATCATTTCCTTAAAATATTCTCACGTCCAGATTGCATTTTTGAAATTCACCAGCTGTGACAATCAGACTTTAGTAGGGTGTATTTCAATTTCTGCTATAGCTGTTAATTTGAACCTGAAATCATAAAAATTTGCCAGTCATCACATAAGATGTATAGCAATAACCTACTGAATTTTCAAGAATCTATCAGATATTTAAATGCTTGCACAAAAAAAGTTTGGAAACTTATTGAAGGCAACTTGCTTTTATATATATATATATATATATATATATATATATATATAGAGAGAGAGAGAGAGAGAGAGAGAGAGAGGTTAAGAATTTACTTAAAATGTTAATCAATTAATATATACCAATCGTAATGGATTAAGAAATTTTTAAATTGAAAAAATATTTTTATTTATAAAAATTCATTTATTTTTTATAAAGGTAAAAATTCCAAGCTCAATGAATATCTTTTGTGGTTTCAGAGCATATATAATGTAATCGAATAGTTTGCAAAAATTCAAAGATCAAGTTATCTCTGTTTGTAATTTATTATTTTCACAGTGAATACATTACAATATTGTTTTGTTTGCGATTGACAAGTTAGAAAAATTATGTCTTTGCTGCACTTTCATTCACTTACTCATCAGATGCTCACCTTAAAAACCATAGAAAAAAAAATTCCTAATTTTATCACTAAGAACATTACCATTCATCTGAACTAAATTCAATTATTTTCATATATTTTGTGTATAAAAATTTATAATTATTGAAAAGCAGAACAACTAGAATGGCAAATCGCTACACGAAAGAATTTAACGACGATGGAAAATCCACCTACGTTCGCTACATCCATTTCTCGTAACAATCTTTTCAGCATCACTTCAACTGTGGTTGAGCCTGGAACGGCTCCAACAAAATGGTAGTAGACGTGCCATTTTCGACCGCAAGAACTAGAACGATAAAAATAAACATTAAATTCATTCGAAAAACACAGAAATCTGAACATGAATGACAGAACGACATCAACTTGAATATCCTATTTACTTGAATATCCTATTTACTTGAATATCCTATTTACTTGAATATCCTATTTACTTGAATATCCTATTTACTTGAATATCCTATTTACTTGAATATCCTATTTACTTGATCTTGCCCCATGCGGCCCCCACACCTCATAAAGCTAAAGTGGACTAGTTTTGGAAGTATTGGACCAACAGAATTGAAGAGTATACACAAAGCTGTTTTCCAGTAATGCACAGAGCACAGAAAAATGTATTATGCTTGAATGCTTTATTAAAATATATCTGATTATTGCATTTTATCCTATTTTTGTTTTTGTCTATTCTATACGACAAATGTCTTCCTTAAATAGACAAGTGAACTTTTACAGCATGTTAATAGAGTTTGTTGTATTATTTCGATTTAATGATTTCCTGCCAAAATATATTGTTTATGTATCTACACATATGTGAGAGCAATACAGCTACTGTCAAAAAATAAAAATGACAAGCTGCAAAATGTACTTAGACAATACAGCTAAGGTCAGGCAGGTAAATATGGAGCAAAAGATCAAATGATTGCAATTGGACAAAGAACAGCAGAATTAATTATCATCTAGTATATAATATAATGATTGCAGAAATTCCCTTCTGGACCAAAATACTATAGGTTTGTAACACCAAATGCCACATACAAATTTATTATGTCTAGATTATTAGCCATGTAACTTTAGAATATCATTTTAGACACATTTGGTCATTATAATAAAATCCTACATTACATCCTAAGAGTAATATCATCACAATCACAACATCTTTTGACGAGATAACTCCTATTTTTTCCTCTAAATCTACAGTCCTCTTACCATCGCCACTCATCACCAAGACTATATACACACCTTATAAGTATTTTTCCCCCGGCATCCTTCATAACTGGTTTAGACACTCATATATATACCATTATCTTTCCACTTACCAACTAAAAAAATAATAATTTCTCCCTTAGAAATTTCCAGCTTTTCTCATTGGCTGAGAACTGACAGATGCATTATTTGGGAATAAACAATTTATTAAAAAAAAAATGAAAGTGTCAGACCTTCACAAACATGGTGTCTTTCTCTCTATATATACGAAGCAATCGTTTTATAAATATTAAACCAACTACAAAAAATCTTGACCGCTAATAATCATAATTTTACATATTTATACCCTCACAATTACAGACATTGTCAACATGAAACTAACCCTCCTTAAAGAAAAAAAACATTCCTGATACAAACATAATTAACATTTACAGTATTGTTTCTTTTTGTTTGATTCTCCATAACAAATAGTGAACGATGCTATTTTTAGTTTGTCTTCACTTTTCCGGGTTTTTTTTCCAAATTTTTCTTTACTTTGAATTCTTTCCAGTATCCACCCTAAAAAATACAATCCCTGAGAAAAAAAAAAAAAAAAAAAAAAAAAAAATTTTTTTTCTTTAAATGCTTGACTAACATTTATTCATAACCATAAATTGACATTTTATATACTTCAAAATCTCTTTGTGTGATTTTAAAACCTTTAAACTGTCTACCCCTTAATATTTTCGAAATGTGGAGGTGCATGCATGTGCGTGACTGTGTGTGCGCATGTTGGTATTTATTTTGTGTATGCATGTGTTTTTTTTGTGTCTACATAAGTTTGTTTGTGAGTGTTTGTGTTTTTGCATGGGTGTGTGTGTGTGTGTGCATGTTTGTGTTTTTTTTGTGTGCGTGGGTTTTTTACGCATGTGTGCGCATACACATTTCTGTGCATGTTTGTGTTTTTTGAGTGTGCATGTGTGTGTTTTTTTATGTGTGTTTGTGTGTGTGTAGGTGTTTTGTTTTCCCATGTGTGAGTTTTTTGGGTTTGTGCTTCCGTGTGTTTTTGCTTGTATGCATGTATGTGTTTTTGTGCGTGTGTCTCTAAGATACAACTCAATCTAATACTTGCGTCAACCAGAATCAGACACGGCAACGCATGGCTGGGCGGGTACAGCTAGTATAATGATAATAATAATAATAATGATAATAATAATAATAATGATACAGGTGTGTGTGAAGGCATACAATGTAGTTGTAATTATTCTTAAGTTTTATGTTATTTCAAAATGAGAAAAGGGGAAGGATAGCTAATGAAGGTGACCTGGTATTTGGGTTTCGTTTTTTGACATGAATAAACTTGCTACAACTAACCATACTGATATGCCGCCAAAGACAACTGTCTATGAGTGACTATACACACACACACACACATCTTTACAAAGCGATTATATTTTAGGAGGAAATTAATTTTTATATCATGAAGCAAAGAAATCGATTACATATAATCAAATCGATATTTAATATAAAGGCTCTAGCTGCTTTCTGTATTATGTCTGTTTATACATTCCACTTTTTCTTTGGAAACTACCAAGCCAATCTGGCTGAAATTTTATATGGACTTTATAAGTTGCAGTGAACTAAGTATTATGGTATCCATTCAATGCACATTTAGGGATTAATAAGGATTAGTAGTTAATGCAAAAATGAGCAGAAATTTAACTGCATTCAACCATCAATTTAGCATAAAACACTAATTCTAAATCAACAGTGTATAACTTTTTTCCTGTTTTTAACAGGTTAAAAAGTCTAGAGTTTAGTAGAATATCCACACACGAACAGCAAATCAGAACCGAGGGAAAAACTTGGTCATCTAAGCATAATAGAGCATTCTAGCTTGATTGTAAACCAACTTTTTAGCTTTTGTCTTACTTTTTTAGTTTAAACACAACTGGTCATACAGCTAAACACTGACTACTTAAATAAAATTAGTCAAAAACGGTTGTCAATGAAGCAGGAGAATGAAACAAAGGTGAAATCACTTTACCTTTTAAAATCATCGGCAGCTTTAGCATTGATAACAGAAGCAGCTCGACAAAGCACTGAAGATTTCCCACAACCAGCACCACCAACTAAAATCAAAGGGACGTCTCTTTCTTCTTTCATAACATACTCTTCAATCTAACAAAGAAAAAAACAGGATATTTATTAAAAATAAGATCTTGGGAAATTTTGTAACTGTAATGACTGAAAATTATTTTGCATCAAACATAGATTGACCATGGTTTCCAAAGTAACAACTAAACAATTGGTATACAACTTGTACCCTTACTTGTCCTTGTGACATCCTCAAGGCTGACCGTTCCTAGGTTCCAGTTGATCACTTGGTATTTGCTTGCGAAAAGCTTCCTGCTCTGATGGAGAGCGTAGATGTCAAAGAGTACAGGTCTGTCAAATTACCACTCTTCCCATGTTGTGAAATATTAAGAAGGCAAGCATCCAGCATGGTCCATAGAATTGTATTGCTGAGGAGCAAAAGTCACTTTCTAGCATGAAAGCTGAAGAATCTGACGAGTATTTTTTTTAATGAAATTATTTTGAGTGAAAGTCACAATATTATATTTGTGTTGACAAAAATGTAAGATTTGTTGCTCAATTATTCTCTCAATCACATTCACGAACTGAAGCATCTCAACTACTTCTATCTTGAGTTTTTCTTTTACTCTTAACAGTTCACAAGTGTTTCACTAAAATGCCATCTGATTTAAGTTTCACCCACAACAACATGCAATGAACCCTTCTCCATCTTACAATTTTCTATGCTGGACCAGATTTTGCTGCTGCAATTTTTACATTTTCTCTTTGTCAGCAACTTTTCATGATTTTCAAGCATCACTCTTGTCCAATTAATTCATCGCTAACATTTAAAATGCACTTCTCTCCAACAATATTATCTTTACTTTATTCTTCTGGTCATCTCCTTGTACTATATTTGAAAACTTAGCTCAGTCTCTTGCTTTTTATATTGCTTTTTATATTGCTTTTTATATTGCTTTTTATATTGCTTTTCTTGCTGTCCTCTTTTCCACCAGATATTTTTTGTAATTTTCTCCACTCATTTCTGCTTTTTTCTGAACTCCCACATGTCACCCTAGGCCTTGAGGTACCTTCTGTCTGTCCACAAGCTTGTTTCCTCCAACAATGTACCTTCCAACTTTTTACACTGTTCTTCCAGACTTCTGGTGTCTAATATGCATCTAATATGGGTTGAACTGGCTTCCGACAAAGGAGAAAGTGTCAAGAGAATCTGAAATTCACATGCAGTACCAAGTCACCTGTATATCTTGATCAAGATAATGATGTTAGGTTTTATAGTTCATACAAGGAGGTGCTAATGTTCTACATACAGTGTCTGGTGACTCATCTGGCAATGACCAGGTTCAATATTGCTTAACTTCAGCAATTAATACCTTATGAGTTTTCTTCTACATAAAAACACAAAAATAATCAAATTATGTCATCATCACTTTTTTTTTTTTTTTACCAAGTGTTACTTTCACATCACTCCAGAGCTTTCTGTTTTTTTTTTTTTTTTCCCCCTAATTTTTTTATTACATTTTCATCCAAAACAAGGCACAGTGCCACTTTCATGTAGGGAGCTACTATCAGAGACATAAGTTGCAGAGATACTATGTAGGGAGTTGAGCAGCAACATGTCTGTTTACATTACACTTGAACTTCTGAATGTCAGTACAGTCAAGGAACCAGGAACCCAGAAGACTGAGTCTTTGCTGCATTAGATTCATATGTAATGAGATGGCGTTCTCTTTTCCTGAAAATTGTGTTTGCAAACAAATTGTCCAAGACCAAATTCTAAAATTCTTTAATTTTCTGTATTTCTATCACTCTATCCATTTTATCAAAACAATCCAATTTCCAAGATTCAAATCACCTGTCACAGCAAGCACTTCCTTCTCATCAACCTTAATAGAAATAAGACTGTTATAAATCTTACCCAATTAGCTTCAATCACTTTACCAATTGGTCTGCAATAAAAATATTAATATCAACTGCACCTTTTTCATTTCCAATACATATAATACATAGAATACTTGAATTCTTTCTATCATTCTGATTAGATTTACCTCTCCAATGAATTTCTTAGACAGAACACAAGTCAATACATCTTCTCTCAAGAAACTCAATATTTTTGCCAAACATTCTATACAAGCGTCCAATATTTAAACTGCACAGCGTTATATGCAAACAATTTGATTTGGAAGTTATTTCTTTCTTTTTTTTTTTTTTACACAGGAATCATCACATTATCAAAGCCAAGAGGCCACTCGAGGATAAGGGTTAAAGAGTGCACAGTAGAAATTGGACAATATAGTAATCATTAGTAATGGAAATTCAGTAAATTTGTTAACTTATATGGAACGGCTCATCAAAAACTTGTTTACGTTAGACTTGAAGACAACCATATTGTAGTCAGCTGGAAAGCAGGAAAATAGAAGACAATTCCACAGGCATGCAGTTCTAAGAAAGAAGCTTTGTTCATGGAATCTACATTTAGGTTTAGGAACAGATAAAGAGTGGGGGGAATTATTGATAGTGATTTTAGGTGATTTTTTTTTTTTGTTTGTTTAATGCCCTTTTTGATGCTAATACAATGGAGTGGTAAGAATCAGTGTTTTTATTGAGACGACATAGGTGATGGCCTATCAAGGCTTAACGTAGCAATACCAGACCAAAAAACTCAAATCAAGCATTCTTGAAAAGAGCATAAAAACAAAGAAATGTAATCTTTATATTTTTAAAATCGGTTCATTAGAACTGGAGTTACGACCATTCAAAGTACCAAAAAATGCATTGTTCACTGGACATTTTGTTTTAAGTCAGTCCTATTCAAATGCATATAAGCTTGTGACTGAAAAAGATATTTTCAGATCATTTTAAGATATGATGATGAAATTTTGAACATATCACAACCTTCAAGGTTCAGATGGTTGTATTTATGACTATCTCACTTAGTAACTTGCATATTAGCATAGTTAAGTTTGATTTTAACGACTAAATAGAAACATCATAAAAACAGCTAAAAAAATGGTAGGTGAGGCTTTATTATTATGTGAAGGACATTACAAAAAAAATTTATAAATATATACTGAAAATCATGAAATCTTCATAGAAAAAACACAAAACTATATTCAAAATATTAATGCTTATATAAAAAAGAAAAAAAGTAGTTTATACAGAAATTTTATTTTAATAGTATTTTCAAGTTAAATTCAAGTTTTAAGGTACTTTTTCTTAATCAAACTGTTAGATGAAAGTACAGACTAGTTATAAAACACTCTCCTCTTCCCATGTTAAGAATGGGTTTCTAAATAATAACGTTATAATTTCAGTACGGTACCTTTTCTGCATAATTATCAAAAAAATATTTGAAACGTTATAATTAAATATTGTTTTAATATTTCTGAAAATAAAAAAATAAATTAATAAATACTTCATCATTGCCATGAATTTCCTACATGAGATTTTTTGTGTGCGTTACAGCACACAAAAAATCTCATGTTATCAGCACTTGTCAACATTCTATCGATGCATACGTAAAAAGAGTTCAATTAATTCTCTTCAAATTTTAAGACAAGAGAAATTTATATATTGGCTATTAAATACTATTCAAATGAAGTTTCTTTCTTGACTTAACTTTGTACTACAAAGCCTCAACTTTGAGATGTTCCAGAAAGACACCAGTGTTTTATTCAAATTCTGCAGTAAAGACAATTCTTTTCCCTGATTGGCTAAAAATCTGAAACTTCACGACTGGTAGAACTTCCATATCAAATGTTTATATGAACAGATCCCAATCGCACAGTTATCTACCAGGCATGCTATGAACAGATCCCAATCGCATAGTTATCTACCAGACATGCTATGAACAGATTCCAATCGCATATTTATCTACCAGGCATGCTATGCTGGCATGTTTCGTTGTTAATAGTTGGATTCAAATAGCTATGTTTTAGAATATACAAATCACAACAAAAATATTAAAACACCATTTTAAAGAAATATTTATTGTGAATCCATTCAGTTTTATTTTGAAGCATGTAGGAGATTTAAAGATGATGGCTGTTAGATTAAGTTAATTAGTGTGCAGCTTGTTCGGCGCTGAACAGTACGTTCTCTTGTATTACTACATTTTTCACTTTCTTAAAAAAAATTTTTTTACTATTAAAAAAAGGTAGAATTGTTCTGTGTCCAGTCATTCACCATAGAGTCCAATTCATACTAATGAGGAATTCCAATTGTCCGAATTGAGGTGGAGATACACAACTAGTATACTTGCACCAAGAACAACTTTGAGTCACTTTTAGTTTTAGAATTAATAGTCACAATGAAGCAATGATCAATCGTTTTGTTTCATGGTACAATTGACCTTCAGTCACAGATTTCATTTTAAATGTAAAGGAAAGAAAGATCAGGTTTGATAGTTAATCTGGGATCAACTTTTTTTTGTTGTTTGAACATATTGTGACTAGCCACTTAGTTGGACCAGGCTTGACTGACCTTCCATCTAAAGATTGCAAATGATGTGACCATTTAGAAAATCAGTATTAGATGCCCCATTGAGAGAGTCTTACTTGTCTGCAGAGGTACAGTTGGTATATTTTATAGTCCTAGCTGAGAAGATCTATACGAAAGAAATCCTTTCGTATAAAAGAGTTTAAAGAAGTAAATGTGTGCTCACCTTATTTACAATAGCTTCTCGACCCATCACACGTTCACTCTTTTTGTACATAAAACTCTCGTGCAATTGTCTGGTCATTCGATCATAGTAAGCCCCCTTGTGGCAGGGCTGTCCAAGATAATCTTGCAGCACTCTCATCTTTACAAACTCTACAATCTGAAAAAAAAAAAAAAAATCATTAATTACCCAATTTATATGAATAACTATATGAACAAATAAAAAAACGTTTATTCATATAAAACTAAAAAGGTTACAATCAAATATGGTTTCTATCATTCAATAAAGGAAATTAAATTAGAAACTAAACATAAATTGACATAAACGGAGATGATTTTAAAATTCTGCTTCTTGGAATAGAACAAATCATGCTAGATCATTGGTTTGTCAAATACCTCTCCCCTCACTAGTTTTATCAACATTAATAACACATTTATATATATTATATATTAATCATTGTATTTAAATACATTATAGAGTCTCTTAGGAGCATTGGATTTGTTTTAACTAACTTGTAATAAATGTGTGTATCTGTGTATATATGTGTGTATATATATATATATATATATATATATATAAAAGAGACGTTGCAAGCCTGTCTCTAAACTATTGCTATTTTCATAGCAAGTGATCATCTAAGCTCTAATCTATGGTCCCTCCTTGCAAAACTTTCATAAAAACACTCAACTAGCTACCACTATCAACAATTTTCCCCACTCTCTGTCTGTGCCTAATTCTCAACGCAGATTCCCTGAACAAAGTTTCTTTCCTAGAACTGTCCCCATGTGGAACGCTGTTCCACTGGACTGCTTCCTAGCCGAATACAATATGGTAGCCTTCAAGTCTAATGTAAGCAAGTTCTAGTCGAGTTATCCCCTTAAATAATCCAAATTCTACCCAATTTACACCATAAACGATTACTAAACTATCACCTTACATTCATTAATCCTTATCCTCAAGTGGCCTTCAGTCCTTGATAAGGGGTGACTACTTAGTAAATGTATATATATATATATATATATATATATATGTATACACACACACAAAAATTATTTAAAAACTATACATTACAGATTTGAAAGATGTATCATGATTTTATTTATTGACGGGTAGGCTTTTACTGTTTAGAAATGACCCTTACAACCTATCTTGAACAGCCAGCTTCTTACAGAAAAAAATAGAAGAACGCAAGAACGCAGTGGACATCATTTTATCATCCTGTGCTCTTTCTCAAGTTGTCCCTTATGAGGAAAATCACCCTGTTTACAGGGAGGACTATATGACTGCTTAGGTCTTAAGTAAATAAACTTAAATTACATTGCACTGTAATTACAAAGGCTTTATGGTATTCCTATTCAGAGGTGATGGTGTCAATATCAGTGTGTCGTTTAAATTCAGGTCAACTATTATTAATTTATAGAATCGCAACATATTAATTTATTAAAGGTTTCTGTTATATTTATATATTTATTCTTGAGAGGATAGATAGATCAGAATTGGATAAAAATTAACAAAACAACCCCATATGATCTTATACAGAAATATTAGAGACAGCAAGTCATTAATGACCCATCAGGCCAACAATTTTCATTGAAAATTATAACACTTAATTCTATTAGATACCATGCCCGACCTTCACACCTCAACCTAACGTTAAAAAAAAAACACTTTGAATAATAGACTACAATAAAATAAACCTAACCAAGTTATGGATTTATCGTTTGCTATAAGTCCATTTGTCTAGTAGAAATTTTGTTCTGTGTGTGGGGGGGGGGGGGTAAATTCTGAAGACTTTAGTTTTTATATTCATATAGTTTATGGAAAGGTTAGAAATTGTCTGAAATGAGCTTTAACCTGTCATTTTGAAGAATTAATAAAATAATTAAAGCAGAGTTCACAGCATAATAAAGAAGTCAACTTACCAATTCTTTCAAACTATCATTGAAATGCAACTTGGGTCGTTTTCGCTTTCCTGCTAATCCTTTATATACAGGTTTATATTTGATTATTCTGTCAGGCTGTGTGAAACAAAATGTCAAAGGTCATACAAGTATTAACAAGTTTGGTGAAAAAAAAAACATAAAAAATGACAAAAAAACATTTTGAATCCTTAAAATACGATTCCTTCATTATTACTCAACATCAGACAAAATATACTTTGAAATGTTTTGTGTATCTACAGGGTCGGATGATGAAATTCTCGTCCTAGAAACAACATGATTCCATTTCCATTTGATGAAAACCAATTTTCTTTTTTTGTTGCAGACCATCTACTAGTTGGCCAATTGTGTACAAATTCCAAGAGTAATGGAAGCCTTCTATCATGTCTGAAAGTGACACAATGTTCAACAAGCAAGATCAGAAATGCGCCACTGTACAACTCATACTCTCTACCGATCCAAGTTATGACTAGGGCTGTGACAACAGCATATTCTTTTCATTGTTTTGACTCTCGAGTATACATCCGTTAATATCTTATGTTTTTATGTGATTCTCGGTTGATTGACTGTGTTTTACTGAGAGTCAAAAGAATGAATAAAATATTCTGCTGTCACAGCCCTAGTTATGACAACAGAAACATTGTCAGCACCCTCAAAATGCAAATCCAGATGGTTCAATGCTTGAGGGCACAGCTCAACAAAGTTTCCAGCCACGGTTATGGTCTTTGGTGTGGCTTCATGTGAGAACCACATCAAGCCACCTCACATTTCTGAAATTGGCTTGAAAGTCAACACCAAAGTGTACCTGGAGAGTTTGGTGATCCCCTAATACAATAAGGTGGCCGCTAGCAGACCCTGGGTATAGCAGCAGGGCTGGCCACCGGCCTAAGTCAAAGGAGACCCAGGCTTGGCTTCAGAAGGAGTGCTATGACTTTGAACCCTTCTCTCAATGCCCCCCGCCCCCGACCTGAACGCACTGAATTATTCTGTTTGGTCATACGTCAAGAACATCACCAACATGACCTCCCACAACACTAAAGCCAGCCTGATCATCAGTATTCGGCAAGCTCCTGTCGACGCTTGTGAAAAAAGCTAAGTGTACCTAACCCATCCTTATCCTAACAACATTTTTTTACTTTCTTGCCAACTGTTGTTTATACTTTTTCTCTTTTAAATTTACTTTATTTTTTTAATTATAATGTATTTTAATTATATATGTATATATTGTCTTTATCTCTTTGAGTTCCCCGCGAGCCTTCTTATGTAGTTCTTAAAATTCGACTCGACAAAATTGGAAAGCTTAGGCAATAGAGATTTCTTAACAGAAGCGAGGATTTACTTTTTCTACTGTAGAAGTCAGAAGAACTTTATTTAAGTAATCTACTTAATATCTGCAATTACCATATGCTCGCTTGTATTAATAAAGTGGCCTCCATGATATCCATACCGGATGTTAATGCACTTACTGATCCGCGCTATTTCTTTTATTTTTTAATGTATTTCCAAGTTTAATTAAATTTTTATGACATGTTCTTTTATTGAATTTTAATGTTAAAGTGTGGAGTAGGTGCAGGACACCCTCCCCTCCCCATGTTGAGAATGGCTTTTTGAATAATAACGTTATTATTTACGCCTGGATCACTCTCTGCACTAGTACCCTATACCAAACCACCGAATATAGCTTATATTTAACTTTCACTATATACAGTTATCTTAGCTGTGTTACTAGGGCTATTTTCTAAATAGATACAATGCTTTATGCTTTATTTATAAATGACTGCCTATAAATACGGAATACGAATTCTGAATCACCATGAACCAATTGTTTCTTTTATAACTGAAAAAACATCTGACAGCTAGCTAAGAAATTCCAATATACATTTTACCTCCAAGGCGACTGCGTTTGTCTAACTTGCATGCTTAAAAAAAAAAAAAGGTTTTTTGCCCCCCCCCCCCCCCCCCCCCAACCAAACCTTACTTGAAACTCTAAATCCTAATGGAAATCTGTTATTTGTAAGTTAATAACCCCCGTCTCTTGAAAGCTAACAATCTGCTCTATCCCCCCAAGCTGCTACTAAACTCCTACATTGCACATGCCTTTGTAGTGGAATTTTTAACTTCCAGCCCTTAACCTTCACATGCTAGCTGCTTAATAGTCATCACTAAACATCTATACATTTCTACCTCTAAGACATGCATTAGAGTTCAGTCCTATCCAGTTAGATACTTAACATTAAATAACTATGTTTCCACCTAGATAGTTTTGCAATGATTAATACGAAACTGAACCGATACTCCTTGTTATGCAAAATGTTCCATGACTCTTAAATAAAAGCTGAAATTATCTTCCTTTAATATTAGACATATAGTTAATACCTACAACTTCAACTTATTTGCATCTATTGAAAACCTGCTCATTTACCTAATTACACATGACGCAAAACTTACCTACTGTTTTATCCATACTGTATTGCACTTACATCTTAACCCTCCTGTCATCTAAAATATACAGAGATTGGGCACACCTCTTAGTTCAATTTTTAATACCTACTCATACTGTAATGTTATCCTATACCTAAGCTAACATATAAATAAAATAAAATAAAGGAAAAGCCTCAAATCACATTAACTCCTAACAAGTTGCTTACAAACTTAGTTGCTTAAACTGCATGAGCTTTACTTACCCCCTTTATCCAGTAACAATGAAATAGCAATGTCCCTTAATCACTTTGAGGAGTGTAACTATTCAGCAGATATATAACCTCTACAAACTAACCCAGTAACATTAACTAACCACGCTGTGTCGCAGAAATACCTGGATTAGGACCCAGGCACGGAGCAACACCTCTCAGTGCTGAAAGATCCAGTAGATCTTCCCAGATCATCCGTCTAGGAGAAGGAAAACTCTGAAACTAAACCAATGGGGAGAGAGGCCTCTTCAGTTTTGGATGATAACCTTCCTAGAGCTGGTGACTCAAACAAATTACTGGTTTGCAAACCTAAACTGCTAAAGGAGTAGATAGGCTCTGTCTATCGCCCGGCTTCCATACTCTTCCTTTGTCTATTAGTCAGGTGCAGAGACGCTATCACAGTGATTCGACAGAAACACACACTGGTAGATCTTGTTTCTTGTCTAGGGCAATGAACACCGTTTTCCCCACTCCAGACACATCCCACCCCTCAAAGCTGGGCACTTGGGAGTCCTTGAGTACCACAAATACCTGTGCAATTAGATTGGGTTGACCTCTGAGATGGGTATATATGCTGATGACACCACACTCTATTACAGGCATGACAGGAAAACAAATGAACATATATCTAAAGTAATGGCAGAAACACTAGAGGATGACCTCTAGTTTCATTCAATAATTACAAGAAACCTTCTCTACCATCTGAGAGTAGATCTTTCAAACTCCTTGGCCTAACGTTCACAGGAAACATGAGTTGGAACGATTACATTGAATGCATTGTCAGGGCCGCTGCAAAGAAAGTAGGCTCTCTCTACCGTGCTAGAAAATTACTAACGCCCGAAAGTATCCTGTACCTCTATAAGGCCACCATTCACCCCTGTATGGAGTATTATTGTCATATTTGGGCTGGTGCATCCGCTACTAGTCTTTCGCTCCTAGACAAGGTTCAAAAGAGAGTCGCCAATCTGATAGGCCCTGAACTGGCATCTAAGCTTAAGCCTCTATCCCATCGACAAAACATTGCATCCCTCTGCCTGTTCTACAAGTATTTTAATGGTGAATGCTCTGACGAACTGCAGACACTTGTGCCCCCACGACATAAACACCCTCGGCAAACCCGACAGGCAGCTAAATCCCACCACTGTGTGGGGGTGGGATTTAGCTGCCTGTCCCTAGATGCAAAAGATATTTCTACTCCAGTAGTTTCTTCCCCCGAACCTCTAGACTTTGGAATTCCATTCCAGGTCTCTGCTTCCCCAACTGTACTTACGTGCAGAAGTTCAAGTGTAACGTGAACAGACATCTTACTGCCCAAATCCCCACATAGTACCCCAGTAGATGTTACCTCTGATAGTAGCCCCCTACACTGAAGTGGCAATGTTCCTTGTTTGGAGTGAAAATGTAATAATAAAAAAAAAAAAAAAAAAAAAGATGCTTGTTCATATTACATTTAAACTTCTACATGTTCACATGGTCAGGGAAACAGGGAGCAAAGAATTCCAGAGAGGCAAGCAACCCAAAAAAAAGAAGCTATCAGTATAAGGAATGTTTGATTCTTTTAGACATTTTTATAGATAATATTACCAGCTGATAATAGTGCGAATTATTTAACAGTTTTTAAACGTCAAAATTGTGAAAGATCTTTCATAATTTGTGCAGTTTTATAATCAACAAAATATTGGCACAGATTTAAGCAAAATTTTTCAGTCCATTGCATCAACAGCTGCACAATGTGCTGGCAGGCAATATTTTGATGCATTTCTTAACTAAATATGTGTTTGATAATGCACATATATCTTTTATTATATAAATCTAAGCCGTGTGTTTGTATGTGTGTATGTCTGCTAAAAACTTTTCTCATCTGTATTGAACAGGCACAAACCTGGTATCATAAGAAAGAGCGATCTCTCGGATACATAATATAAAAAAATTGGAAAAAAATCGTTAATTATTTAATGTAGAAATGTTGTTTTGCTTAAAGGGGGTCAGGTAAAAGCCTTGGTTTCACCACTGTTTGTTAATTGTACATGCATGAAGAATTGGTTATTTTATTTTAAAAAGCTATATTTGCTATGTTATAACATAGATTGTCCTGGTCCAATCGACAGAGTGTTCGTTTACAAACTTAACTTTTACAAGTTCGGATCCATGACACGGCATTATTTTTCACTCACAAAATTTTGGTTTTGGTTCTGGCTGATGGCACTCAAGTCCTGTTTTTTTAAAATTGGCTATGAATTAAAATATCATATTTAACCGTATTTTACACTGAAAGAAGGCAATGTCCCTCCTCCCACTAATTTACAAAAAAAATAAACCCATAAAAATGGTTCATTTATAGAAAGAGGAATTAAATCAGAGAGAGAGGTATATATAGAGAGATAATGAGACAGAGAGAAATATATAGAGACATGAGAAAGAAAAAAAGGGAGAGAGAGTGAGAAAAAAGTGAGTTAATTGATGGCTTACAGGGAATCTTTGATGTATCTTGTTACACGATTCTGAAGCAAGTTGATCTGATTTCGACATCTTCTGAGGAAATGCACTCTTCTCTTCGTGCGGTAAAGAGTCTAAAAAATCATCACAGCGATACAGGAACAAAGCTAGAAACATAGAGAAACAAATAAAACGAATAAATACAAAGAAAATGGTTCTTATAAAGATTTTTCATTTATTATCATCAAAGGATAAAATCATGAGGCTATTCCCAAAGATGGGATTTGGAATCCAATTAACAATTACCATGTGACAAATAATGGTACTTGGAACGACAGACATACCAACTTTCAGGGAAGGGGATAAGAGGCTTGGATAGCGTTTGAGTAAATGTCAAATTTTTTATAACAAGGATCGTAAACAAAACTTTTGACCAATAATATTTATATTTGATAGATTAGGATTATGATGCAGGAAGATGGTCACATAGTCAGTTTAGATGGCTGATTTAGATAATAGACAAGACAAGAGAGATTAATCACTGGCAGAATATACAGCTGCTGCACTAGAAAGGAAGTGGAAAGCATGAATATGTGTGCATGTTTATAGCATCCCCTTTCTCCACTGACACACAATGATATACATAATACATCCGCATCGCCAAAAGACTATGAAAGTTGCTTACACTCCAAACTTAGTAAACATTTGGCATTTATTTAAACTTGGATTTATAATGAAAATTTTAATAAAATATAGAAAAGTCTTTATAATGTATGTACTTGTCACGGAACAAAGATTGTATCTTCCAAAATTCATGTAATTTTTTTTTTTATTTAATAAAATCAAATTTTATGACTAGATTAGCTCAATATGAGAGAAACTAGTTGCCATATCTTTTTTTTTATATGGTAGTCACGACTTATCAAGTCACCACTTATCAAGGCCCGGAGGCCACTCGGGGATAAGGGTTAGTGCGTGTACAGTAATCAATGAGATAGTATTGTAGTAATCGTTAGTAATGGAGATTTGATAAAGTGTCTTACATAAGGGGGCGGTTTATCAGGAATTTGTTTATGTTGGACTTGAAGACATCCAAGTTGTAGTCAGGTGGGAAACAGGCAAACGGAAGAGTTCCACAGGCGTACAGTTCTAAGAAAGAGGCTTTGTTCATGGAATCTACGTTTTTATTTAGGCACAGATAAAGAGTAGGGAAAATTATTGACAGTGGTTTCAGCTAGTCGGGTGTTTCTTGTGAAAGATTGGCGAGGCGGGATCAGAGATTGGAGTTCAGACAAGCACCTGCCATGGCAGTAATGATAAAACAAAGACAGGCTTGCAACGTCTCTCCTGTGGGAGAGAGGTTGCAGGGAAGAGAAAAGGGCATCACCCACTAGGCCACGAAGCCTATTTTGTACTCTGTCAAGGCAAGATAGGCTGTTTTTAGCAGCTCCTGCCCAGATGTGGCAGCAGTACTCCATCCTTGGACGTACTTGGCTTTTATACAGATAGAGAATTGCATCAGTAGTGAGATATCTTCTAGAGCGGTAGAAGGATCCCACCATTTTTATCTGATTGAATTCAAAATTCGTCACTGGTTACCTCCCCCTTCATCAATGGCTACTAAAAATACTTTATTGCTAAAAATCATAAAATTTAATTTTCTTGAAAAAATAAAATTACCTGATCAAATTTTTGTGATTTTTGGAATATAACATCTTCATGCTGTGACAAGTAGCTACACAATAAAGGATTTCGTTTATTTTTGTTTTCCTAAATAAGTGCAATTCTAAATAAGCACCAAAAATCCATTCGGTAGAAGGTTATAGGAATAGATTCATATACTATATATCAATTACAATATTTAAAAGAAGTGCTCAGTATTGGTGGTAGGGTATATCCAGATCTTGGTTTGAAGAGCAGAGAAATAGACTATTACACATATATGTACTTTATTTTAAAGGGGTGCTCAATATTCATGATAGAGCACATCTAGATCTCAGCTTAATAAGTGTAGGGATATAATCAATAGCACATAGTGGCTGCCAGTATCCTATATGGTATTTGTACAAAGTTCTGGACTGATTAATAAAAAGCGCCAAACTGACTGTTCTGATTGTCTCCCCACGAGGGCAGAGTTAGACACAAGGTTGGTTTTTAATGTGGGGAAAATCCAGCTCCCCAAAAAGGGGCACTCTTTATTGTTCCTACATGTTATTTATTCAATGTCTACTCTTGTAATAACAATATAAATTAATGTTGAGACGGTTAATTAGTGTCCAATCAATCCAGTGAAAATTTTTTTTTAAATACTATCAATATACAAACTACGCATGGGGTGATGGTTGTACAACTCTGCCAAATTTTCTATTGCTGGTATTATTCATTGTTTTTAAATTAAGATTAAAATATTCATCATTTTTAAATTAACAATAAAATATTCATTATTTTTAAATTAACAATAAAATATTCATTATTTTTAAACTAACAAGAAAATATTTATTATTTTTAAACTAACAAGAAAATATTCATTATTTTTAAACCAACAAGAAAATATTCATTATTTTTAAACCAACAAGAAAATATTCATTATTTTTAAACCAACAAGAAAATATTCATTATTTTTAAACCAACAAGAAAATATTCATTATTTTTAAACCAACAATAAAATATTTATTATTTTTAAATTAACAATAAAATATTTATTATTTTTAAATTAACAATAAAATATTTATTATTTTTAAATTAACAATAAAATATTCATTATTTTTAAATTAACAATAAAATATTTATTATTTTTAAATTAACAATAAAATATTTATTATTTTTAAATTAATAAAATATTCATTATTTTTAAATTAACAATAAAATATTTATTATTTTTAAACCAACAATAAAATATTCATTATTTTTAAACTAACAATAAAATATTTATTATTTTTAAATTAACAATAAAATATTTATTATTTTTAAATTAACAATAAAATATTTATTATTTTTAAATTAACAATAAAATATTCATTATTTTTAAACCAACAATAAAATATTCATTATTTTTAGATTAACAATAAAATATTCATTATTTTTAAACTAACAATAAAATATTCATTATTTTTAGATTAACAATAAAATATTCATTATTTTTAAATTAACAATAAAATATTTATTATTTTTAAACTAACAATAAAATATTCATTATTTTTAAACTAACAATAAAATATTCATTATTTTTAAATTAACAATAAAATCTTTATTATTTTTAAACTAACAATAAAATATTCATTATTTTTAAACTAACAATAAAATATTCATTATTTTTAAACTAACAATAAAATATTTATTATTTTTAAATTAACAATAAAATATTTATTATTTTTAAACTAACAATAAAATATTCATTATTTTTAAACTAACAATAAAATATTCATTATTTTTAAACTAACAATAAAATATTCATTATTTTTAAATTAACAATAAAATATTCATTATTTTTGAGATGAGGATTGGTTATTCGTATTATTTGGATTCTTCAGACTATTGTTCTCATCTTGAGTGTCAGTTGGGAATTTGGACAGAATTTTGAACAGATCATTTACATTTTTTTTTTTTTTTTTTTACACAGTTTTTATTAGAGGTAGCATGGTCTTGTTCCATCAGCCATAACTAGATAGAGGTCTTAAGTAATTCACAATTGTATTTTTCAGTCGTCATACACACCTACTCTAACCATTGCACCACAGGTCCTTGCACACAGACCTGTGGCGCTGTGGTTAGAGTACTTGGAAAAATCAATTGTAAAAGTAATATTCTCCTGAACATTGAAGGTTCAATTCTCAGTGTGAGTGACCGAAAAAGATAATTGCAAATTACTTAGAACCTTGATCCAATTATGGCTGATGAAATGGAAGCATTATAAAATAAAGTGTTGTTTGAAATTCCATTCAAATTCCTGAGTTCGACAAGATACCCGAAATGAGAACAGTAAACCAAAGAATTAAACTAATCAAAATACGGTGTAAAGTTTTTTTACTTGTGTAAAAAAAAAAAAAAAAAAAAAAATTACAAAAAAAAAAAAAAAACACAATAAAACTCTGCATAAATTTGTTAGGTAATCTTTAAAACAATGTATTTTATATGAAGACTTCTGAAAAATATTTAAAAATTAAATGAAACATTTTTGAAAAAAAAAAAAAAAAATACTTAAGACCTTAAGAATTTAGAATGACACAGAAACATTAAATTTATATACAAAACTGATCCCCTGTCTAAATTCTAAAATGTGTCAATTTGTCTTTTGTTAAATTTTTTTTTTCTAGATTTTGTTCTCTGTAATAATTCTTTGTCAAATAAAGCATACAATATATAAATAATAATATATAATAAAGCATACAGTCGTACAACAAAAACAAATTCTTCCTTTTAGTTCATTAAAGTTTTAAAAATTTCTTTTCAACAATTATCTTTAGATTTAAGCATTATAATGTTGCATTTTCTTAACTATATTAAATTCATTTATGAAGAAATATTTGTTCTTAAAATGAAAATGGACATTCACTACTCAATTATTAATTAATCAATTTTTTAATTCAGAAAAAAACATTTTTCATAATATAGCTGAAAATATCAATAAATTGTTTGTCAATAATAAACTTATCCAATTAATTTAATAAAAAATTTTAAATAAAAAATATCTGGTCAAAAATAGGATTTTGTTCCAGTAAAAAAACAAAACAAAAAAAGAAACGACATAATTTGTTTGTTAATTTTTTAATTTTTTTTTACAATTTAACATAATGAATCAATGTTGATCTTTTTATGGTAAAAGTTTGTGATGAGAATAGCTCCAAATATCAGAAAAGTTTTATGTAAACAACCTTAAATCAACACCATTTACAAGTGATCACTTTTTATATTGTGGCTGTGTTCTTTTGAGTGCTTTCATTATTTTATTGCAATCGGTAATTGAGGTAGTTGCCTGTCTAGCCGCACTGATGAGCTGTGATACAGCGAAACAGTACTGTATGTGGATGACTATAATGCTCCTTATCTTGAGTTGAGCATATTGGGAAGTGATACACGAATTATCATTAGTGTATAAAGCGATGCTCTTTGTGTAAACAAATCGAGCTTAGGTAGTTCGGACGATGTCAAAACATTGTTAATTCACTACTCGCACAGCAGCCGCCAATTAGCGTAATGGTTAGAAGACTTGACTGTCGTACGGGCGGTCGGGTTTTGATCCTGGCTTGAGGTATTTACCTGTCTAGTCGCACTGATGAGCTGTGATAGAGCGAAACAGTACTGTATGTGGATGACTATGTGTATATATATATATATTTGAAGAATAAAACATGTATAAATACATGTATTTGAAGCCAAAACTGCAACGCAAAATTTTTTATAAAATAAACAGGTGTTTATTTTATAAAAAAATATATTTCGGAATAAGATTCCTTTATCAATCTTTTTTTTTTTCCTCTTCTTCCTCGACATGATGTAGTGGAAGATAGTTCGATGAAGAGTCCACGTGATGTTGTTAACTGCGGGGGTTTTATGAAATGTATTCAAATGTATTTATTCTTCAAATTTCACTCAACGCTTCTAACGGATATACACAAAAATAACTACCCAGATTTTCAAAATGCACGACCACGCGTCACTTATCTGGCTTCATAAAAACTCCGCAGTTAACAACAACCTTCTCAGCTTAACATTCACAGAAAATATGAACTGAACAAATACATTGAGGACATTGCGAAGAATGGAAGAAAGGAAGGTGGGCTACCTCTATCATCATCGACCACTACATGAGATGAGCACAGCTGATTATATAATAGTGATGAAAAAAAGCAACGATGCAGAAAATAAAAGACCAGCATGTACAGACGCCCATATATATATATATAAATATATTTACTTTATTGTGTTTATTGATCACTCATTGGCAAAAACATTAAACTTGGCATTGCCAATGCCATAAGCTGAGATAGTATCCATCAACCAAATCACACACACTCAGAATATGTTCAGATAAGAAATGTAATTCACGCTTTTACACTAAAACTGAGACGTTGAAGGTTACTATGACAAATATTGCCTTCCAGCAGTTTCATGTTTCTTCAGTAAAACAAGAACGATTAATCTCGATTTATTAGAGAAAAGTCCGCATTAGACAAATCATGTAAAGGAAAAATGATACTCACAGTTGAGATTATCTTCTCGATATGCACCATACATGACCTCCAAATCTAAAGAGGTCAACCCATAGGTTTTTAGATAACTTTCAATGAACCGATCATGGTAGTCACCCCAGGTAGGTACCCATCCAAGAGATTCACTAGAAAAGGAAAATGGAAAATCATTTTAGTTTTATGGCACACACACACACACACACACACACTCTTCTTAACGGGCGTATTATATATCAGTTGTTGTTGTTGATAGTATAGCTTTAAGGTGTGATAACTTTGATATCAAGTATTCAAGTATCGTAAACAAGATGATGAATCTTTTATACCTTTATTAAGACTAAAATAAAACAATTTGTTATGCAAGAGAACCGAAAAGTTATGCTTGGTAGAATAAAAGCAATAAAATAAAGTAATAATTAAAAATAAAATTTAGACAAAACTATTTTTGCAAAAATGATTTTTTTAAATCTACATTGTTAAGCCAGATATCAACCAATATCTTGGACTTAACCTGCATGAATTGTGTTAAAAAACTTTTAAAATAAATAAACAAAATAAAAGGTGACATCCAATTTTTTAAAGGGTTATACAAAATAGTAAAAATGGATAATAGGCCCTGAACTGGCATCTAAGCCTCAACCTCTGTCCCATTGATGAAACATTGCATCCCTCTGCCTGTTCTACAAGTATTTTAATGGTGAATGCTCTGGCGAACTGCAGACACTTGTGCCGCCACGACGTAGACACCCTCGACAAACCCGACAGGCAGCTAAATCCCACCCCCACACATTAGAGATCCCTAGATGTAAAAGATCTTTTTACTCCAGTTGTTTCTTCCCCAGAACCGCTAGACTCTGGAATTCCATTCCAGGTCCCTGCTTCCCCAACTGTACTGACATGAAGAACTTCAAGTGTAACATGAACGGACATCTTGCTGCCTAAATCCCTACATAGTACCCCAGTAGTTGTTGCTCCTGATAGTAGCACCCTACACCAAAGTGGCAATGTGCCTTGTTTGGGGTGAAAATGTAATAAAAAAAAAAAAATTTTTAATTAAAAGTGAATAAACATTGTTAATAATGTAAGATAAAAATAAAAGTGAATTGGAAGACAATTCCAATAAGAGTTTTACTGTGAAAAAAAAAAAATATTATAGATCATGGTTAACGGCAATGATGTTAGTTGATAAAGTTTCAAGATATTTGTTTATTTTTGGAAGGGTTGGAGGTCATAAGAAAAAAAAAATAAAGTAAAAATAATATATATATCAATTCCTTTTTCAAGATACAAATAAATTAGCTAAATTATTCAGAAAATATTAACTCAAGAACAATCCTTCAGGAGATAATGAGGCTTCTTGATCGATTGATTCTAATGCTGCAGCCACTTGTAATGATATGCATCGCCCAAATCTTAATCATCAAAATTCCGTCAGCAGACAATAAGTATATTTCCACTTACCACCAACAGGTGATACGAGTTCACCTCTTACTTTATCTCTCGATGCGTTCTGTTCTGTGTGTGTGTGTGCATAGGTTTCATATTTTATTTTGTTATTTATTTTTGTTTTTTTAATGTCTTGAATTTTTTTCCTCTCTAGTCTGAATAAAATAAACAGATCAGATGTGCCCCCCCCGCAGTGGAACTATTTATAGATGGTCAACTTTTAATGTATACATTGGAAACTTACCATCTGCTAATTCATGAGTGGTCAGTTTTATATTTATTATAAAGAAAAAAAAATGTATCGATTTTCAATATTTACTTCAACAATGCCCAATATGTGAGTAAAGCTAAGTAGTAAGTTACGAAAATATATAGCAAGTAAGCCATACATACTGCGTTTACTTCACATAGGGCCTTATCAGGCTAAATTGCATGGAATTCAAGTAATTAGCATTTTTATACATATAGGTGCTGTTAATCTAACTAGCTATGCTCAACTACATATTAAAAAGAAAAAAATCCAACACAAACTTGGTCCAATCTTATTACAATTTATTTTGACCTGGAGCAGGACCTCTTTTCTGAGGAGGCCTGCTCTGCGTCAAAATAAATTATACTGAGATTGGACTAAGTTTGTGTCCGATTTTGACTTTGTACTCTTATGTAAATTCTGCTCTGCATTTAGCTCTCACACTTGAGATTTCCTACAGCAACTACCTTGTCCCTTTGAAACACATTATATATACAATAACATGTGTGTATGTATATATGTACACACACACACACTAGTAGGGAGACATGGTATTGCCTAGATTCAATGATGATTAATGAATGTTCCACACTTCAAATACTTTTATTAACATTGAAATTGAATAAATTTTTTAAATCAAACTGATTGATTACATGCTTCAGTCAGAACTTACCGTTGATTTTATATGCTAAGAACTTTAGTTATAAAACTTCTTAAATGCACTTGTGATGTTAGGTTGTATAAGGGTATTAACTTTGGTCAAAATCAGACCGTTTCTTCTTTAATCAAATTTTTTTTATTATTGATTTTTCAATACTTATCGGAGACATTCAGGTACAAAATCTATCAAAGAACACTCATAAAGTACATTTGCGTGAAATTAAAAAAAAAATTGGTCCAGTTATTTCAGAGTTCATAGGAAATAAACTCACACACACATACAAGGTGCCTTCTTCCTTACAAATTTATTAGATATTTTTATGTCACTTTTGGATTTCTCAATTAGATATTCACAAAAGACAATGTTGAACAGTTTTCATTGATTCTCTACAAACTTCTTAGACGTTCGATATTACATTATATTTTTTTGGATTTATGCAGTTCATTATTAACTGACATTTTTGGACTTCATTTACACCATGGATTACAGATTTTCTTTTTTCCTGCACCTTAAAAAGTATAATTTCATTATTTGATCCTTTGATTTTATTGAAGATGTTTTTAATTCACAAAAATTTTTTATATATTTTTTACATTTATGCTAACGAGCAAGACATATTTTACTGTTTTTATCTTCTAAAAAAGCTGAAGGATTTACTCCTTATTTTAATTTTTTTGTTTGAATATTCCATAAATTAATAAATATTGAAATTTATTCAATGTTTATTTTTTTTATTAATTTGCTTGTTTCTTAATTGTTCTAATCGGTTTATATATTACACACACACGTTAGAGTGAAAATATATTTATATATTACACACACACACGTTAGAGTGAAAATATATTTATATATTACACATACACGTTAGAGTGAAAATATATTTATATATTACACACACACACGTTAGAGTGAAAATATATTTATATATTACACACACACGTTAGAGTGAAAATATATTTATATATTACACACACACGTTAGAGTGAAAATATATTTATATATTACACACACACGTTAGAGTGAAAATATATTTATATATTACACACACACGTTAGAGTGAAAATATATTTATATATTACACACACACGTTAGAGTGAAAATATATTTATATATTACACACACACGTTAGAGTGAAAATATATTTATATATTACACACACACGTTAGAGTGAAAATATATTTATATATTACACACACACGTTAGAGTGAAAATATATTTATATATTACACACACACACGTTAGAGTGAAAATATATTTATATATTACACACACACACGTTAGAGTGAAAATATATTTATGGAAAATGAGCTACACAGAAATGTTTGTTTCATTCGAGGGGGAAATCACGAGTCTAATCGTTTGGATGTATGGTTTGAAACTACTTTTCTATCAAAGTAGTATTTACTCTAGAGAACTAACCAATCAAACATACTGTTTGGGTTTTTTTTTTTTTAAATTATTTATTTTTTGTTTATTTGCTTCCCCATGAGGGCAGAATTAGACAAACGGTCAGTTTTTAATGTGTGGGGGCAGCTCCCCCAAAAGGGGCACTCTGGTTAGTAATAAAAATAAAATATATATCAGTCATGAAGGATTTCTCCTCTATTAACTGAGATCAAAAAAATGTGTAGTTTGGAGGTATTAAATCTTTTATTCAGGCCGAAAATACAATGTAAGTTCAACATAAACAAAAAATTTAGGCTCAAGGCCAACTCAAAAGGAAGTCGTCGGTCATCTTTGTCACGCTAGAACTAAACAGGGAATTAGAAAAAAGGCAGCCTCTTTAGCTTCTCCTGTTTCGGTAGGTAATGGATGCCAAGTCATTTGTTCAAGAGCAGCTCTGGAAGCTCTACCTTTCAATGAATCAAATTAACAAGGAGAAATTTTCTGACACTTGGGAAGTATATTAATTTTGATATTGTATTTTTTTGGTTACCTATCACCATTTTGGGTGTACATTTGTGTTCTGGTGTTTGCATTAAATTTTTTTAATTGTTTTTTTTTTTTTACAGGTTATAGTTGGGCATAATCATATTTCATATACAGGATTCACTCCTCTAATTAACCGATCATTCAGAATTTTTTAACATAGTTGCTAGGCTTAAGGGGTCATAATGTGGGCTATATTTAGTTTATTTAGTATTATTCAAAGGCTGTAAAAAAGGGTGTGAAAATCCTTTATAAAAATCCACTTCTGATTTTTGTGAAATTTTAACAAAAACTATTAAATATTCCCAACATTTCAGTTTCCTTGAAGTATTTTAAAGAGTTGGGGAGAGGGGGGGCATAATGAGCAGAAGCTTCCATTTGAAAATTTTAATATTTCAGATTTGCATTGAATTTTACCGACTCATTAGACATCAATTAAGCAAGATCCCAAACTTCAATGACTGTCATCATCATCCATCCCATGGTTTGAATGACTGTTGGATTGCCAAAGATGACCTAGCAACTAGATACAGTGTCATGTTAAATGTGTTCCATTCAGCTGCTAGCATGGCTGAGGAAAGGCTTCTAAATTTATTTTTCAATCTTATGAAATTTGAGTAAAAATTATTTCATTTCATTTTTTATTGATACAAATACATTAGCGTTTACATAATTATTAATATCTGACTTTCATTGTTGATCAAATTTCAAAACAAAAAAGAGAAAAGGAACTCACCTTGTAAAATTAAGAAACAGAGGCATAACATTATTGTAATAGCAATCTTCAATTTTAGATTGAACCCCTTGTAGTTCGGATGGAGAACGCTTATCGGGGTGTTTACTACCCTGAAAATTCAAAAAGAAAAATACGAAATAAATGTTTTATAAATTTATTCATCATGAATGGAAACATAAAAATAACAAAAAGGATTGAAGAGCAAACATCTCCACGAACTTCTATTAATAGTAACCAGTAAAAGTAGGCCTCAGATTTTACAGTTTTCCTATAGATGTATGCATATATATATATATATATATACATACACCTCTGTGGATCATGTGCCATTGCTTGAATCTTATCTTTGATGATCGGGCGATTCATCTTTTAAAAAAAGGGATGACAGATATATGTGTGTATATATATATATATATATATATATATATATATATATGTATGTATGTATGTATGTATGGATGGATGGATGTTTATGGAAAAATATGCTTATTCAATTATATTTCGCCTTTTATTTATAACAATCCTTTAATTAATGAAGCTCAATGTAACTACAGAGCATATACAAATAAATGACGAAAAGTTCTATATTCCAAATTTCAAGATGTTGTCCGTCTTACCGTTTATTTTTTAACCATGTTAAAATGCACAGTTCTAGGCAACACCTGTTTCATAGCGCAGAACCATTCATGTAATTATGTCAGTTTTCTAATTTATTCCACCCTTAACTCATCAGAAGAAAAGGAACTCATAAACTTTCAAAGAAAATAAGAGAATATAGGCATGATTACAAAATCCGAAAATCGGAAGTGAAGTTGCAATTGTGCTTTCTTTTAGTTACGCTATGCGTATGGGTGTGGCTCAGAGACTAAGGAGTTGTATGTTTTGGTTTCGATTCTAGCTGATGGCACCCAAATCATATATCTTTTTAGTTTTTATCTCACTACTATATACTAAATTTCATATGATAATTGATAGAGAATTATCTCTATAATAATAAATACATAATTTGCATAAATTAAAATATCTTATTTAAGCGTATCTTAGGACTGGGCAACAACGGGAAGTCTGCTAGTATGTATGTGTATATATATATATATATATATATATATATATATATATACGCATACCTCTATCGTGCTAAAAAAGTCTCATACCTGCCAGTATATATATATATATATATATATATATATATATATATATATATATATATATACTAGTCCTATACACACACACACACTAGTGGCCTGCATTGTCCAGTCATAAAATATTAAGTTTTTTGTTATTATTTATTAGGCATTTTTTTTATCAGTGGTTAACTAATTATTTTTCATAATTAGTTAACCACTGATAATGCCAAATAAATAATGACAACAAAAAACTTATAAACTGAAGGTTAAGTTAACTGTTTAAATGCACCAAAAAAAGACTGCCGTTACATGTATGCAAATGCCAAAACTAAAGCTCATGAGGAAACCGCCTTATCCACTGCTTGCGAAATATCGTTGGAAATTCTTTAATTCTTGATGCATGCAAAGTCTTTGAAATAATTTTACTGCCCCCCCCCCTTCGTTTAAACCATTATTTCTATACGAAACAATCGACTGTTTTTTCTCATTTCCAATCAAAATTTAAATACTTAATTTTAGGCTGACGAGATATAGCGTTCTTGTTTTTTATATTTCGTTACCGAGGTAAAATAAAAGATGATTCTCACAAGATAGGCTAGTGCAGTAGTCGTTTTGGAACTGAGTGAGGTCTACTAATGCACCCACCCCTTTAAAACTTGCAGAGACCTTTACCGGCTGGAGATTTTGTCAAGTCTATTTTTAGATCGGATTGTGAAGCAGAGAGGAAGGAGGGGGGAGACCAGAAGAGTTATCGCTTCCCCCTTCCCTTTTTTAACTGGACACTAGCGGAAGTCATCTTTTCGGTTTGGGTCGCCAACCTGTAAAGAGGTCTCTCTCCTCGGAGGAGGGGGGGTGACTTCTTCCCCTCATGTGAAAAGGATATGGATATATGAGACGCGGACGACACGACCTTCTCCAGTCATGCGAGAGAATGCAATGAATTTACTTCCTCACAAAAGAGACGATGGCTTTTTCCCATCATGCAAAAGAGATATGGATGTGCCGAACGCATGATGTGATATCTTATCCCTCACGAAAGAGACAGATATATAACGTGCGAGCAAGAAAAGAAAACACATGAGATGGATATGTGAACTTTTTCCACACTGAAGGGAATATCTTGGATTAACTGTGTCGTCGTCGAGTTGTGAAACACCTCAGCAAAAGAAACAAAAAAATAAGGGAAAACAAAAGAAACTTGTAAGTGCAAAGACTTTGATTATCGCCCCCCCCCCAAAGGACTTTCGCTCATTTCCATATGCGTAGAAATACTCCAGATTCCATAACTTTAAATACATTTCTTTTTCTTTCATTAAACTCTTCTTTTTTTCTTAAATAAATCTATTTTTGTATCGTTTGGAAAAGTGTTGGTTATTTTGTTATTTTCTCGCATTTTTATTGTGTTCGTCCTTGCGTTTCCATCCACTTGCTTTATCATTTTATTTTTGCTGTGTTACATATGGGATAAAGAGAAAATACTTGGGTTTTTGCTTTCCTGTAAATTCCCTTGTACCCCCCACCTTTTGGGCAACGTGTTACAAAGATAAACAGTTTTCATTCTTTTCGGAAATTTCTTATCATACCCCTACATTATTTGTTGCTTAAATCCCCACCTTTTACCCCCATGTGTAACAACCGACATCTAAAATTTCAAGTGTTTAGACCCAAAATTAGCGGAGGAGTTTGGTAGAGTCTGCAAAGGTCAACTTTCAACTTTGACCTCTTGCCAGTCAAATTTTCGCCCCAAAACTGATTAAAAAGCTTGCTGCATCTCTGAATGAATACCCTTTATGTAAAATTTAGACCCAAAATTGGCTGATTAGTTTGCTAGAAACAGCAAAGGTCAAATCTTTTGAACTTTGACCCCTTGGCAGCAAACTTTTCGACCAAAACCGATTAAAAAGCTTGCCCTATATCTGAATACACTTTATGTAAAATTTCTCATGTTTAGATTAAAAATTGGCTGAGTAATTTGATTGAGACCGCAGAGGTCAAATTTTTTTTAACTTTGACCTCAATTTTAACCCCATAACATTTGTTTTGGCCTCAATTCAAATTAAAAAGATTAATCCATGTCCAAGTAACCTACATCTAAAATTTCAATTGTTTAGACACAAAATTGGCAGAGGAGTTTGGTAGAGTTTTCAAAAGTCAAATCGTTGAACTTTGTCCCCTTGACAGCCAAATTTCTGTCCGAAAACTGATTAAAAAGATTTTCCAAATCTCAATACCCCTTATGTCAAATTTCGAGTTTGTAGACTGAAAATTGACAGTAGTTTAGTAGGGAAATGTACACACACAGACAATTATATATATATATATATATATATATATATATATATATAAAGTTTTTTTAATTTTTTTTCATATTATTATTTTGTATTCCTGCACGTCACCAATTGAAAACGAATAAAGAAAAGTTATAAGCTTTTATACTTTTCGTATTCTTTTTTATTCATATATATATATATATATATATATATATATATATAATTTGGGAGTTGTGATATCGCTTAGTTTCTATTATTTTCAGGTTCACTCGAATCCAGAATAGCAAGTGTTCGACTGAGCTCACATCTACGGTCCCAGCCTCAACAATTTTTCACAAAAAACACTAACCAAAATAACTATCAATAAATTCGCCCACTCTCTATCGGTGGCTTAACCTAAATGTGGATTCTATGAACAAAGCTTCTTTCCCAGAATTGCCCACCTGTGGAACTCTGTTCCAATGGTCTGTTTTCCAATTGACGACAATATTGTCATCTTCAAGTCCAACGTAAACAAGTTCTTATTGAACTGTCATTGTAAATAATCTATTCATACCAAATTTCAACCACAAATTACTATGCTGCTGTATCAATGACCTTATCCTTAAGTGGCCTCTAAGCCTTCATAGGTGGTAATCCCTTTGTAAACCGCCCCCTTAAGTAAGACACCCTATCAAAACCCCTAATACTAATGATTACTACAATACTATCTCATTGATTACTGTACATGCAATAACCCTTATCCCTGAGTGGCCTTTGTAAAAAAAAAAAAAGAAATTTATCTATTACAAAATATATGCTTACAAAACAAATAAACCTAGAAACTCTCAGCTCTCCTGAAACCTAACCCAACCTAATAATATTGAACCAGCAATGATTATTTGAGTTTTCTCAACATATTTCTCTCCATTGTATCTTTATGAATGAATTAATAATTAATAAAAATCTCAATAAATCCTGATGGAAAAAAAAGCGTTTTGTTTTTTTTTAAATCATTAATTTTGAATGAATATCAGTTGTATATATTAGAAATCCAATATTGAATAACATAGGCGAATAAAATAAGAAAATAATAGAGAAAACCAGAAAAACAAAAAGTTTAAAAAAAAAAAAATTGAAATGACAAAAAAAAAACAAATACCACCCACCTCCCACCCTGCGCCAAAGAAACACAAAACCATTTCTTTGAAAAAAGTCATCAAATTAAGTCATTTGTAACAAATAAACAGAAATGTATTCACGTTTCTTTTATAAGTCACTTATGCGAAAATGGTGAGCAAATCGTTTGGGATATGATGATAACATCTGTAAGAGTAGGGAATCTAAAAAAAGAATTGTACAGAATTAATTTCATGGGAGAGAAGAAGGAAGGATGATTTTCAAGAATTATTTGAAAAGGTAAGGAATTCATTAGGATAATTCAAAGAGTTTTCTATTTTTAAATGAAAAAAAAAAAAAAACTAAAAGTAAAGCTATTCTTTAAAAAAAGGAGGGGGGCGGATGAAAATTGAATAAGATAGTTGTATATTTACATGCAATAAAAGAGCCAAATGAGTGTAATCACAATTAGTAGCAATGATGTCTAGATTTTGAATCTCTAAAGTTGGTGTGATCACCGCGTCTAACCATGCTGATGAGTTGTGAAATAATGAAACAGCTGTCTGTGGATAATTTTATTACACACACACACACACACTAGCTGTCCCTTTTCAGCATTGGCTGGGAGTATTTTTTCTTTCTTTTTTGTTTTGCTTTTGTTTTTTGTTTTTCAAATATTATTTTAAAATTTATTGGACGTCTTATGAAATGTTATAATTAAAATTGTATGCGTTCAAATTTGTCTTTATGACTAAAGGATTAAAATCGAAAATTGCAGTGTTTTTATTAAATACATTTTTGTGAACATAATTTTATGCGAAAAGTAGCATTGATACATAAAAGTTTAGTTCTCTCTCATTGCAAGAATTTTGACCCCAGGGTCGCAAAGTGGGATTGAGCAGTCAGCACCCTCAAGGAGGGGCACTCTGACCTGCAAAATGTGACTGGGCAGCCCTGTAACTAGTAACACATTCAGTGCAAATAAAAATGACACAATCAGTGCAAATAAAAATGACACAATTAATGCAAATAAAAACTAATTGTGTTATTTTTATCTGTATGATTTTGTTAGTTTTTTCTTCTTTTTTTATTACATTTTCACCCCAAACAAGGCACATTGACACTTTGTTAAAAGATGTACTTTCAGATAAAGAGTCATTGGCCATTGCTATTGGCGGTAGGGAAGGTTTCTTGTAATTATTGAAGGAAAGAAGTTTAGTCTTGCCAGCATTGAAGGTGACCATCCATTTTTGTCCCCATTCCACTACGGATCGGAGGTTTTCCTCTAGTGTTTCTGCCATTTCTTTAGATATGTGTTCATTTGTTTTCCTGTCATGTCTGTTATAGAGCGTAGTGTCAGCATACATACCCATTTCACAGACAATTTTGTCAGGGAGGTAATTTATGAATATTAGGAATAACAGAGGTCCAAGGATAGACCCCTGAGGCACTCCCGCATTTATATCATATTGTTTAGATGTATGACCGTCAAGGACAACCTGAATTTTTCTCTTATCTAAGAAGAATCTAATTATGTTATGTATTCTTCAGTGATGCCGTATGATCTGATTTTCTTGAGAAGACCCTCATGCCATACCCTGTCAAAAGCCTTAGATATATCTAGAGCTACCGCTCTACGCTCTCCTGCTTTGTCCAGTGACTGGTATATACGTTCTGAAATTACAGTTAGGATGTCTGCTGTGGAACGGGCTTGCCTAAATCCATATTGTTGGTTATTCAGAAGTTTAGCATCTGTAAGGTGATGGACTAGAGCTTGGTTAATTATGGTCTCAAATATTTTGGCAAAAAGTGGGAGGGGGCTAATGGGGCAATAATTTAATAGGTCAGTTCTTTTGCCAGAATTCATGAATACTGGTACCACAGAAGCAGTTTTCCAGCAGGCAGGAAAGCAAGATTCATTAAGGCATTTGTTGTAAAGCTTGGAGAGAACTGGAGCTACTTCGGCGGCGCACTTTTTTAATAGCAGAGCCGGGATGAGATCAAGTCCACATGCTTTTGCAGTGTCAAGATTTCTTATGATAGCATGCACCTGAGCAGGGATGATTTTCTGATCGTCTAGTGTGGTGTCTGTCTGCAAAGGAAAGTCAGGGAGAGGGTGGTTGGCAGAGTCCAGTGTGGAGTTTGAGGCAAACCGTCTGGCAAGTATGTTAGCCTTCTCAGTTGCTGAGCAAACAACCGCATGATTGTTGGATAGTGGGGAAATTGTTGATTGCCCATTATTTACTACACTGTTGTAGATTTTCCAGAAGTTGCGGGTTCCTAATTTCTGTGCTTCGATGCTTTTTGGGGGGGTTTCAGTAAATTCTCTCTTAGCTGTCGCTATTTCTTTCTTACAGTTATTTCTGGCTTCTATGTACTTCTGTTTGTTTGAACTGGACTTATGTTGGTTAAATTTGCGGGTACACATGCTGCCTTTGCGCTATGGCAGCTGCACAAGTTGAAGTGAACCATTGGGGAGAGTGGGGTTTGCTATAGAATTTGCGTGTGGGAACATGTGCTTCAATGGTCCTTTTGAACCATTCAGTGGTCTCATTTGCGCAATGTTCAGCAGGAAGTGGAAAGATATTTTGCCATTGAGCATCCCTGATGAGGTCCCTGATGGCTTCCCATTCAGCCTTTTTATAATATCTCGTTGTTTTGAGTAGTGGCTCTTCAGTTTTGGCTCTAGAGTTTAGGGCGATTTCAACTATTACCACAGCATGATCAGCGTTCCCAAGAGGGCTGTGGGCATTCGTTACACAGTCATCAGGAACTGTGGTCAGAAAGAGATCTAGAAGTGATGCATATTGTTCTTGCTGGTCTGGGAAACGGGTTAGAAATGTAACCATCTGTGATAGGGAGTGAGATATAGAGAAGTTTCATGTTGTGGTACCAGCTGCGTCTGTAAGTAGAGAATCCAAGCCAGTTTCTGTGGTGGACATTGAAGTCACCAAATACATGTACTTGTGTGCTAGTGTTGAGGGAAAGTGCTGTATCTATGCTGTCAGAGACTTTGTTTATTAGGGTACAATCCTGGGTCGAGGGAGAGCGTTAGAGAAAATAAAAGTAGCTAATGTTATGTTGCATGTTAAGTCTAAAGCACATAAAGGCTTGATAGTCCGATTCTAGTTTAGTTTCTCTACTCAAGGAGAAGGTGTTTCGAATGTAGACTCCAAGCCCATGCATATATCTGTCAGAGTCCTTACGGCAGAGTGTGAGGTATCCAAGCATGTTAAAGTAGTTAGAGGGGATGGAGGAGTGTAGGTTAGTCTCACTTAGTGCTAAGATATCCGGGGTGTTTGTTAGGAGAAATGCTTCAACATCATATAAATTAGTTCTAAGCCCGCGGATGTTCGTAAATGCGAGCCTCAAGGGAGAAGGCAGGTTGTTTTTGTTTGAGTTTTAGCCTGGTTTTAGCGTAATTTTTTTAATGAACTGCTTTTTTTTTTTTTTTAAGAGTTTCAGTTTAGGTAAGGGGTGCTGAGCAAGTGGTTATGCAGAACACAAGACATGCAACACAGGCAGATCATCAACTGTCCCTCAATCTACAAGGGTTGTGGCCTCAGGATAGCCCACTGGGGATGAGTGCAGGGTTCCTTTCCATGCACGTCATGGCACTACAAACATCCCGATATTATACAACTGTTGATGGAGCAACCGCTCTAAGCGCTACCAAAGAGTTAGGGCTCCTGTAGTACCAATCGTGAACAGCAGCCAGGAACTGTCTATCCGGTACCTTCAACCCATCAGATGATGGTCAACCCAATCTGCTTGCACTAGCATTATGGTATTCAACCACTCCCAAGTACCCAGTTTAAGGGTTGGGATATGTCAGGAGTGGGGAAAAACGTCGTTCATTGCCCTAGTCAGGAAACAAGATCAACCACCGAATGTTTCTGTCGACTCCCAGTGGTTTGACCTCTACACCTGTCTAATAGACAAAGAAGGAGTATGGAAACCGGGCGATAAACAGTGTATTTTTCATTAATGCCTTTTTTATTGTTTATTTCAATAAACAGCTTCAAAATAAAAATATTGAATGAAAAAAAAGCAAAAGTATTGTTTTGCTGCTTCACCAGTAATGAAATCCTATAAATTCAATTTTAAAACTGATATATGATGAAATCCTACATACTTAATTTTAAAAAGTGATATATTATGAAATCCTATGAATTCAATTTTAAAAAGTGATATAAGATGAAATCCTATGAATTCAATTTTAAAAAGTGATATATGATGAAATCCTATTAATTCAATTTTAAAAAGTGATACATGATGAAATCCTATGAATTCAATTTTAAAAAGTGATACATGATGAAATCCTATAAACTCAATTTTAAAAAGTGATATATATTGAAATCCTATTAATTCAATTTTAAAAAGTAATATATGGTGAAATCCTATAAATTCAATTTTAAAAAGTGATATTTGATGAAATCCTATAAATTCAATTTTAAAAAGTGATATATGGTGAAATCCTATAAATTCAATTTTAAAAAGTGATATATGATGAAATCCTATGAATTCAATTTTAAAAAGTGATACATGATGAAATCCTATAAATTCAATTATAAAAAGTGATACATGGTGAAATCCTATAAATTCAATTTTAAAAAGTGATATATGATGAAATCCTATTAATTCAATTTTAAAAAGTGATACATGATGAAATCCTATAAATTCAATTTTAAAAAGTGATATATGGTGAAATCCTATAAATTCAATTTTAAAAAGTGATATATGATGAAATCCTATAAATTCAATTTTAAAAAGTGATATATGGTGAAATCCTATAAATTCAATTTTAAAAAGTGATATATGATGAAATCCTATGAATTCAATTTTAAAAAGTGATATATGGTGAAATCCTATTAATTCAATTTTTAAAAGTGATACATGATGAAATCCTATTAATTCAATTTTAAAAAGTGATACATGATGAAATCCTATTAATTCAATTTTAAAAAGTGATACATGATGAAATCCTATTAATTCAATTTTAAAAAGTGATATATGGTGAAATCCTATAAATTCAATTTTAAAAAGTGATATATGATGAAATCCTATTAATTCAATTATAAAAAGTGATACATGGTGAAATCCTATTAATTCAATTTTAAAAAGTGATATATGGTGAAATCCTATAAATTCAATTTTAAAAAGTGATATATGGTGAAATCCTATTAATTCAATTTTAAAAAGTGATATATGATGAAATCCTATAAATTCAATTATAAAAAGTGATATATGGTGAAATCCTATTAATTCAATTTTAAAAAGTGATACATGGTGAAATCCTATTAATTCAATTTTAAAAAGTGATATATGGTGAAATCCTATAAATTCAATTTTAAAAAGTGATATATGGTGAAATCCTATTAATTCAATTTTAAAAAGTGATATATGATGAAATCCTATTAATTCAATTATAAAAAGTGATATATGGTGAAATCCTATTAATTCAATTATAAAAAGTGATACATGGTGAAATCCTATTAATTCAATTTTAAAAAGTGATATATGGTGAAATCCTATAAATTCAATTTTAAAAAGTGATATATGGTGAAATCCTATTAATTCAATTTTAAAAAGTGATATATGATGAAATCCTATAAATTCAATTATAAAAAGTGATATATGGTGAAATCCTATTAATTCAATTTTAAAAAGTGATACATGATGAAATCCTATTAATTCAATTTTAAAAAGTGATACATGATGAAATCCTATTAATTCAATTTTAAAAAGTGATACATGATGAAATCCTATTAATTCAATTTTAAAAAGTGATACATGATGAAATCCTATTAATTCAATTTTAAAAAGTGATACATGGTGAAATCCTATAAATTCAATTTTAAAAAGTGATATATGGTGAAATCCTATAAATTCAATTATAAAAAGTGATATATGGTGAAATCCTATTAATTCAATTTTAAAAAGTGATACATGATGAAATCCTATTAATTCAATTTTAAAAAGTGATACATGATGAAATCCTATTAATTCAATTTTAAAAAGTGATACATGATGAAATCCTATTAATTCAATTTTAAAAAGTGATACATGGTGAAATCCTATTAATTCAATTTTAAAAAGTGATATATGGTGAAATCCTATTAATTCAATTATAAAAAGTGATATATGGTGAAATCCTATTAATTCAATTTTAAAAAGTGATACATGATGAAATCTTATTAATTCAATTATAAAAAGTGATACATGATGAAATCCTATGAATTCAATTTTAAAAAGTGATATATGGTGAAATCCTATAAATTCAATTATAAAAAGTGATACATGATGAAATCCTATTAATTCAATTTTAAAAAGTGATACATGATAAAAACTCAAATTTATAGTCTAAATGCTTGAACCTAAAAATTGTGAAAATTTACAATGTCTAAAATATTGAATTCATTCAGACTTCTGCTTCTCAACATCACAATTCTGTATTCAAATGCACCAATTTTCTGATAGCATTATTAGTAATAAATAAAAATTTCAAGTTTTTAATTTCTCAATTCAAATTTTATTTTGATATAAGTAAAAAGATAAAACAATTGTTTTCCAAAAGCAACATTGCCCTTCCACCTATAATGTTATTTCATTCAACAGAAAATCAATTGCTGGAAGGAGATTAAAAGTAGCAGATGATTCAAAACGTCTTCTGATCATGGATTTTATTTTAGATTTAGAGAAAGGATTTTATTTTCTGCATTCAAAAATAACCTGAAAAGATTGATTGAAATGACTAAAATCAATGAAAATCTTATTGCATTTGTAAAGAAACAAAATGTTGGCCAATATTTTTAACAAAATAGAAAATATTTTTGCCCTTAGGAAAAGAAAGTTCAGAATGAAAAAAAGATTACCTATTACTTAGCTGTAGTCTGCCAAAGCAGGAGAGCGTAGAGCAATAGCTCTAGATATATCTAAGGCTTTTGACAGGGTATGGCATGAAGGTCTTCTCAGGAAAATCAGATCATACGGTATCACTGGAAGAATACTTAACATATTTTAAATCCTTCTTAGATAAGAGAAAAATCCAGGTTGTCCTCGATGGTCGTACATCTAAACAGTGCGGGAGTGCCTCAGGGGTCTATCCTTGGATCTCTATTATTCCTAATATTCATAAATGACCTCCCTGACAAAATTGTCTGTGAGATGGGTATATATGATGATGACATCACGCTCTATAACAGACATGACAGAAAAAAAATGAACACATATCTAAAGAAATGGCAGAAACACTAGAGGAAGACCTCCAATCTGTAGTGGAATGGGGACAAAAATGGATGATCACATTCAATGCTGCCAAGACTAAACTTGTTTCCTTCAATAACGGTGCATCTGCTACTCGTCTCTCACTCCTAGACAAGGTTCAAAAGAGAGTCGCCAACCTAATAGGTCCTGAACTGTCAGCTAAGCTTCAGCCTCTGTCCCATCGACGAAATGTAGCATCCCTCTGCCTGTTCTACAAGTACTTTAACGGTGAATCCTCCGACGAACTGCAAGCACTTGTACCCCCTCAACGTAAACACCCCCGACAAACCAGACAAGCAGCAAAATCCCACCCCTTTACAGTTGAGATCCCTAGATGTAAGAGAGCCTTCTACTCCAGTAGTTACTTCCCCAGAACCACTAGATTTTGGAATTCCCTTCTGGGTTCCATCTTCCCCAACTGTACTGACATGCAGAAGTTCAAGTGTAACATGAACCGAAATCTTGCTGCCCAACTTCCCACATAGTACCCCTGTAGCTTATGTCCCTGATTAACCCCCTAAATCAAAGTGGCAATGTGCTTTGTTTGGGGTGAAAATGTAAAAAAAAAGAAGTGTAGATATAGAACACAAAAGGTCATTTATGTATGATCGGCAAGGTTTGATGTTCCACTTAACCAGTCACACAAAAATAGACGTATCCGATTGGTCAGTTTAACCATGTGATATACAAGTGAGAATCATTTAAATGCTAGTGAACAAACATAGTAACGTAAAGTTCTGTTAAATACAAGTATTTAGATACATGGTCATGTAATTCGGAGACATGAAGTTTGACTACAATTAATAGGATTTTAAAAATTCAAAATCCAGCTACTTATTTTAAAGTATTTTCATATACAAACTTGTGATGGAAGAATTCCAATATTTTTCCAGATTCCAATACAATTCTTGATTCTGATTCTTTATAAATTTCTAAATATTCAACCATAAAGTTGCTTTTTTTTTTTGCCGATTACCATAAAAACACATGTTAAATGTGCAGATATTTTCTCAAACGTAAAAATACATTTGTGGGAGATTATTTAGAGATTTTAGTTTTACTGGTATTTTAAAATCAATAAGTATTTTAAAATCAATAAATATTTTAAAATCAATAAATATTTTAAAATCAATAAGTATTTTAAAATCTATAAATATTTTAAAATCAATAAGTATTTTAAAATCAATAAATATTTTAAAATCAATAAATATTTTAAAATCAATAAGTATTTTAAAATCAATAAGTATTTTAAAATCAATAAGTATTTTAAAATCAATAAATATTTTAAAATCAATAAATATTTTAAAATCAATAAATATTTTAAAATCAATAAGTATTTTAAAATCAATAAGTATTTTAAAATCAATAAGTATTTTAAAATCAATAAATATTTTAAAATCAATAAATATTTTAAAATCAATAAATATTTTAAAATCAATAAGTATTTTAAAATCAATAAGTATTTTAAAATCAATAAGTATTTTAAAATCAATAAATATTTTAAAATCAATAAATATTTTAAAATCAATAAATATTTTAAAATCAATAAGTATTTATTATTACTATCAGCAGTTTTCTTTTAAACAAAATCAAATAAAAAAGACAATTCAAAGAATCGTTTTTGGCATCGGGAAATATCCACAAAATTTTATGATTACAATACCCCAAAAAGTTCCGATTTTCCCTATTCTGATTAACTGTCTCAACACAACACAAACTATCTATGCATTCTCCCAAGTCTGACTCATAAAAACCTCAATTGCAATATTTTTGGCATACTAATCCATACTCATGCATAGTAATAAAGAATGACCACAAAGATTTGGGTGATTCTATTTATAAAGAAGGGTGATTCTATTTATAAAGAAGGGTGATACAAACGAACCCATCAGACATCAAAATTGCTTTCTAAAATATATTGAATCTCTTGAATTCTTCAGTCATACCTTTTTGTCTTGAAACAAGAAGGGAACTACACTTTGCTAATCCTGACTGGTTTAATTCTTTACATGGAAAAAAAATCTGATTGAATTGATGCTGCCATCTTTTTTTTTTGTTTATTTTTCTGCTTTGAACAACTACTTAATTCTATTACAAGACTAGCACTATATTCAGGAACCTCAGATTCCGAAATCCTGTATAATGATGTAAATAAAAAAGAATTTGTATACATGCGGACATAGGTTATTACTGTCATTAAAAAGATTAGACTGATCACAAAAGACAAATTCACAAAAGTAGTTGATGACTATCAGGCGTCACTTAGTGTGAATAATAAAGATTTTAACTTTTTCAAAATAATTTGTTTCATAATCAAATAAAATATATGACACAATCGTGCTGACACCAAAGTTAAGCATCGTTGAGCATGGTCAGTACTAAAACGGGTGACTATTTGGGAATACCAGGTACTGTATGTATTCTCCATTTATCTCGGCATTATTTCCAGTCGTCCTGCACTTCTCCTTGCTACTGAAATCAGGCAGTGCTGATTCAGGAGGTGCCGTCGGTGATTGCACAATCTTTGTTTCAAAAACATATACACAGGTATTCTTACAGGGATTGTCTATTGTCTCTCAAGAAAACTTATTTAATCAACTCTAACTCAAAAACTTTGATGAGACCAATCTAATGATTCAAATCATTAAAAAAAAAAAATTTTTTTTTAACTATTTAAGAAAAAAAAAAAAGGTTCTGAAGCAAAAGCCAGATCACAAAATGCTTGGGATCTTTGTTTTAAGCATATTGGTCCCGAACTGTCAGCTAAGCTTCAACCTCTGTCCCATCTATAAAATGTTGCATCCCTTTGCCTGTTTTACAAGTATTTTAATGGTAGATGCTCTCTGACAAACTACAAACTCTTGTACCCCCTTGATGTAAATGCCCCCAATCGAACAAGCAGCTAAGTCCCACCCCCACACAGTAGATATCCCCAGATGTCAGAAAGCCCTTCTTACTCTAATAGTTTCTTCCCCAGAATTGCTAGACTTTGGAATTCCCTTCCGGGTTCTTGCTTCCCCAACTGTACTGACATGCAGAAGTTGAAGTGTAATGTAAACAGACACCTTGCTGCTCAACTCCCTATATAGTATACCTACAATTTATATCTCAGATAGTAGCCCCCTACATTAAACTGGCACTGTGGCTTGTTTGCAGTGAAAATGCAATGAAAAAATTTTTTTTAAATAATATATGAAATAGATATTTTTAACCTTGAATAGAAATTTATTTTAAAAAAATTTGAAAATTCATTTGATAAAATTATTTCAAATTTGTTTATAACGATAATTACGACTGTGATCATTACTGAATTATTGAAACTGAAATAATCATGTTTCTCTATGTGATTTTAACTGAAATTTTAGATGTGTTTCTTATTTCTATAAAAGACTGTCTATTGGTTGAGCTGTCATGCTAAAATTTTTAGATAGCATTTTCATCACTCAGTCTCAAAATAGAATTCTCTTAAGTATAAATCCCTTCTGATCTTCTATTTTTATATCCATCTCGTCAATTCTTTTTGTAGCTTTTTAATCATTAGAATAAGATTTTTTGCTTTAGGAAAGTCTTGTTGCAATTAATCTCATGTGATGTGCATTGTGTGAAGCAGAAATAAGACTTTCAAAGTTATTCCTGAAAAGAAAGAAAATGGAACCAAACTAATTCTGCTGGATCATGGAATTACAAAATCTTTTTTTAATAAATAATAAATCATTTAATTTTTTCTTGCATTTTTCTTTTTTTAAAGTTAAGAAAATATTGTCATTTGAAACTGTAGGCGAATTAATTTTATTAAATTAATTATAAGATTACACCAACGCTATAATTATTTTGTTATAGTAATGTTTTAATTATTACAGCAAAGTCAAAAATATGTCAGCGTAACCTAAGACAGAAGATTTCTCAGGCATACGTACACCCTTCCAAGGCATCTGTGCACTCTCTCCATCTCTAGGCATTTGTGCAGTCTCTTTATTGCACTATAAATACTAAGTAATACGTTAATTCCCTGTTGGCCTTGAAATAAAAAAATGGATAATATTCATCAATTAGCCCGTCAAACCTAATCCTCCGACTGAGCCGATGTCACTCAGTCTGGATAAATAAAGAGACGCACAAAAAAAGGTAAACTTATCAAAATTCACTTACCCATTTAACATGGTGGACTTCTAATTTTACATTATTGACATTACCCCACGTTTCAAGTTCAGGTTGGATCTGAAGAACAAATGAGGCATACATTATGCTTTTGACTTTTTGAGATGAGGATTAATTATTTCTATTATTTGAACTACTGTTCTCATCTTGAATGTTATTCTTACAGTGTTCTGACCAATGTGATTTCTGATTTTCTCCAGGTTTCAAGTTCAGGTTGAATCTGAAGAACAAAATGAGACATTTCTGATCTTCTGGATCTTGTCAAACTTTGAAAACCGTCTGTCCATCTCTGGAATCTGTATGGAATTTTGAATGGAACCCTTTATTTTATCCATATAGGGAGCATGCTCTCATTCTGTCAACCATAAATCTGTGGCATAACGGGTAAAGTACTAAGTAAAATTCAGTTCTAGGTTACATTCTTCTGGAGGTTGAAGATTCAATCCTCAGTCGGATACTCAGAATTGCGACTAAAGAAAGGAGAGCATAAAGAGTTCCATTCAAAATTCCATGCAGATTTCAAAGTTTGACAAAAATATTCCTGAATGTAACGAGATAATTGGAGGTTACATTGGCTGAAACGTTGTGAGACTAACATTCAAGATGAAAACAGTAGCTTGCATAATTTAAATAAAGCATAGTTTAATTGAAGAGACAAAAACAAAAATCAAGCAATATCTTCCCACAAAAAAGGAACATTTTCTTATTTGCTTTTATTTATTGAATCTAAAAACTTAAGTTTTTGTTAACATTTTAAATCATTATGAAGTAAATATTTGCAAAGAAATCCTTTATTATTATTTTTTTTAATATTCATATTTTGTAATTTCCATTATTTAAATTAGAGAACTGTGGGTTAATACCATTCATAAAAGATATTAGTGATTAACAAAACGTAATAGCACATCACGCAAAAAGTCCTGAACCTTACATATAGATTGCACGATTAATAAAAAAGAAAATCGTATGGTTTTTATAACGTAATCATCAAATGGCACATGTAAGAATTTGAGCTGAATCAATTTACAAATTAATGTTATTCAAGCGAAACTACTCTTACAATTTTTCAAAACAATAAAAAATCTGAATTTTGTGTGTTGATAAAGCATTGCTTTCTGATGGGAGAAATATTTTGGACTCCATTCCCTATGAAACAATAGTTAAAATTTAGTATGCTAATTTTAAATGCATTTCTATGGGCACAAATAATGCTGAATACTCAGGTTACCTACATTTGGCAGTAGTCGCAGAAAACATGAGATTTTGCAATCTTTTCAGGAGTTTTTGCATCAAATTGTGACAATGGATGAAATATTGATCCACCACTTCACTCTGGAGTCAAATTGGCAGCAGCCAATATACGACATAATCATGTTATACACTGGGTTTCATTAAATCACCAAAGTTAAATAACATTGAGCCTGGTTAGTACCAGATGGGTGACCATTTGGAAATAGCAGGTGCTGTATATAGGAGGTCAACACATGCAAGAAGTGTAAAAATCTAATGTCGTTATCTCCCCTGATGAGGATATACAAGCGACTAAGAATGTTTGTCAATTGGATATTCTCATGAAACTTCCTCCTTTGGAGAAAGTTAATTCAACCCGTTGAGGGAACGTGCTGCTTCGGTAGTGTAAATTGGCAGCAAGTTAAATGAATAGCACCAGATGAAAGCTATTAAAAGTAACCAAAGGTAGAAATATCATCAAACAAGGTTTTGGCTTTCATATTTTTAAATGTGCAAAGTATTTTGTTCATCAATTAGCTTGAAAAAGAAGTAACCAACAATATAACATTATTATTGCAGTTAAAAGAAGAATTTGCCAAGAAATTGCCACAAATAAAGAAATGCTTTTTCACCATGATAATGCACCGTGTCCCAAGTTGACTACAATGATGACGAAATTACATGAATTACACATCAAAGGGTTTCTTCATTCACCTCATCTCGAGAGCCAAAATAATAAAATTCTGTACAATCACCATCATTATTACTAATCATCGTGTTTTTAAGCTTTCATCTGACACTCATTTACCCTTATCATCGATAAGTTGTAACGATTTAGTCAAAAATATTTCAGTTTACTTTTTAATCTAGTTATTCACTCTTTAGAGAACTCAAAAGAATGTTCCGATAACGAATTATGATATCAGAAACCAAGGCATATTTTGAGGCGAAAGACAAATTGTTCTACAAAAAAAGCAGAGAATTGCAAGAGAAGTGTTCGAATCAGTTTATCACTCAAGGAGATTATCTTGATGAATAGAATGAGATTTTTCAAAATGTTGAGCCCAGGACTTATCGAGTGATGTGATTTCTATCCGAGTATGGTAACTTTCTCCATCAAAAACATATGTTTTGACAATGTCCACAAAAAGAAAGGACAATAATTTAGTTACCAGATTTGAGAAAAGTACATATTAGATTGTTTTTGTAAACTCCTTTGATATAAAATATAGGGTCAGAGTCATGTGTCTTTCTCTTCAACATAAAGATTTCCTTTTCTTTATTGCTTTTTATCATGAATAGTAATAAAAAAAAAAGTTAGTTTTCTGTTACTAATTGCGATATTAAAATAACGTTTCATGAAGTCAACAAGTTCCTAAAATTTGAGTTATCTTCTTTTTAGATTTATATTCAACTAAGTTGACTATTTAACTGTGGAACATCTGCTGATGGTATATTAGTCGTTGGCATTTATGAGACGGTATATTAAGAAGTCATCCAACATATGTAAAACAGACATTAAATCGATGAAAAATGATGATGAATATCAAAAGAACGAGGTAAAATTTCTGCAAATTGTAAAAACAGAATTCTGTTAGAATTTTAGATGAAGAGAATTAAAGCTAATCATTTTTGCAGGATTTTTGTAAAAACACCAAAGACAGGAATCCGAATTATTTGAACCATCTCCCTGTTAAAATAATTTTTACAGGAGCTGAATTTATGTTTTATAAAACCGAATAAAAGAAATTTTCTTTTAGTGGATTCTTCATCACTAAATTGAATGATTGAATTATGTTTTTTTATTTTTTTTTATCTTTTGTTTAAAAAATAACAGAAAAATCTTACCTCTTTCCGAAGTAGTTCTCTTTCAGAAAAGAAGTCCTCAGCATAGGTAGTAATGAAGAGTCTGACGGGGATTACATCAAAGTGATCGCCCTTGGCTATTGCACATGCCATTTTTCCTTCATTTGTAAATGTGAAGAAGATTCAGTGAAGCCGTGTTGAAACAAATTAAAGGTTGGGTTTTCTCAGCATCGCAGCAAACAGGTTGGAATTACTAAAAAAAAAAAAAAAAAAGTATAAGATAGTAAATAAATGGAATTCATTTCTAACGCTGCATTTTGATTGACACGCATTCATATGTAATAAGATCATTAAACAGATGGTTATTATTATCAACACATATGGGAACTTAGAAATATCACAGAAAAATGAGACCCATAAAAGATTTTAACCCGTGCCTATAAAGAAGGACTACCTTCATCTGATGTCGATTTAACCAACTCTGCTAACAAGATGACAGTGAAACAAAGGTCAAATTGGTATTATTTAGATTCTTAAATTTGATACAGTAAATAAACAGAATCCATGTTCTGTATAATGCTTCTTTTTTTATTATTCATATGCGTTTGTCCAATGGTATTTAATCAATTGTTACCTATTCTATTGGAAAAAATCGTATTTAATCATACAAAAGATAATAAGGTAGATTTAAGTATAACATTGTTGCTTTCAGGTTAAGACTAAAGTGTAGTATCTGTTCTGTTCCCTGTCAGTAGAAGAGACATCTTTCTAGATGGAGGCAATTTTTATTTTTACCCCAATCCATAATGTTGCTGCCCAAATCCCTACATAGTACCCCAGTAGTTGTTGCCCCTGATAGTAGCCCCCTACACCAAAGTGGCAATTTGCCTTGTTTTGGGTGAAAATGTAATAAAAAATGTTTCATGTTAGAGAGCTGGATATTCCCCACATTAAAAAAAATAGCCTAGTGTCTAACTCTGCCTTTATGGGGAGGCACATAGATATTAATGTGCATGTAAGTAAAGAAAAAAAAAATGCCAGAATCTATACACACCCAACACACATATGCAAACTATAAACATCTATAAGAAAAATGGAGAAACAATTTGTTTAGGACAAAAATACTTAATACATTTTTTTAAGTATCTTTGGACTGCTTAAAATACTTTTTTTTCAAGCTATCAAATTTCAATAAAATTTGGTAAATAGTACATCTTGTTTAATGCAGGATTGTGAAGTTAGAAGGTCTAAGAAGTTGATAAAAAAATATTATTTCAAAGTTTAACCTTGTGTTAAAATAACACAAGAAAAAAAAAAATGAAGACTTTTTTCTCTAAGGAAAACCAATAAAAAAATATAAAAGATATAAAACTGCTTTGTTTTAAAACTCAGTCTATTTGAAATACTTTATTTCAAATAACGAATTATGATTCCCCAGCAAAGAAGTCAGTCATCAATAAAATCTCTATTCAAAAAAATAAATTAATTCAGTAAAAGAGAAAATATCATTAAAAGTTGGACAAAAGTTTAAATTTTAATTTAAAAAAAAAAAAACGAGTAAAGAAAAAAAAAGGAGCAAACAAAAAAAATGAAAAGAAAAAAAGAAAAAAGGAAATAAAAAACATAAAAGGGCAAAAGAAAAAAACGAAAGGAAAAAAGAAAAAAGGAAAAGAAAAAAGAAAAAGAAAAAAAGAAAAAAGGAAAAGAAAAAAAGAAAAAATGAAAACGAAAAAAGAAAAAATGAAAACGAAAAAAGAAATGAAAACGAAAAAAGAAAAAGAAAAAAGAACAAAATGAAAAGGAAAAAAGAACAAAATGAAAAGGAAAAAAGAACAAAATGAAAAGGAAAAAAGAACAAAATGAAAAAGAAAAAAGAACAAAATGAAAAAAAAAGAACAAAATAATGTGAAAATGAAAAACAGGTAAAAGACAAAAAAAAAAGGAAAATGAAAATAAGAAAAAGAAAAAGTAAAAAATATATATTTAAAAAAAAAAAAAAAAGATAAATATCCCATGAAAATAAATCTACAAATAAAATTTTCTGAGCATGTCCAGTTATATTTACTTGGTCAGGTGAAACTAATCTTGTTACAAAGTCACCATTTGATGAGAATGAATTCATATTCTTTAAAATAATAAACAAAAAACATCTTAAAAGAACATTTTACTTGTATTGTCTAGCAATTACTGTTCCCCTTTTCTGCAGTTGCCATTTTTTATTAGTTCCTTCCATTTTTGTTCTGTCATCATATCACATCTCTATTGTCTCACGCATACAGAGTTAAGAATAACACACACACCACTCCTGCTTACAAATGCATATGCATAACAGACAAAAGGCAATATATATATATATTTTTTTTTAATATTGTGTGCATGTGAATATGCTTTGTTTATAATGGCTGCCAAATACAACAATGTGACACACAAGTAATGTTTGGTGTTTATTTGTCATATTCCAAACCTCATGTAAATTAATCAAGTAATGTTCAGTGCATACCTGCCATATTTCGTTGTTATCCCTAACAAATATTGGCCAAACACAGCAGAAACGTTAAAAATTTTCAAATAATGAATGGAACTGCATTGTAAACAAAATAAGATGAAAAGACCATTAAAGCAACAATGAGTATAACTCGTGAGTGTTCATCGAAAAAGAAAATCTTTTCCATTATCATCTTTAATAACTTTCTAAAGAAACTAGAAACAAAACAAAAAATGGCAAAATCATTTCAAATTATTTTCAAAGAAGAATCAGTAGTAGTGAGGCAGGTTATCTCAATATTTCATAAGAATCTATCACTTCGTGATAAAAGCACCAAGTGAAAGATTGTTTCAGCAATCTGTCCCATTATAGACAATTTCGTTAACAGATACAGACGATTAACACACAAAAGATATCCACTAAAAATAGAACAACAGTAATAAATAAAAAAAAGCATTGCAAACTTCCGTAAATAACTGCTAAGCAAAGATAACTTTTTAAGTGACATTTGATGCTAGACATACAAAGCTTCCAACTGCTGAAGTAAACAACTTGGGATGATGCAGAAGAAATCCAAACAAAGATATGAACACTGCTAAACAAGTGCAAGGCCAATGAACATGTTCTGATCAGGCAGAAAACTGCCTTTAATGATGGAAGAAGTCCTGCAAATCACCAACTTTGTTCAGCATTTGCATTGACATGCAAAAAATATTGCAACGCCAACTACTGGGCAACAGTTTGCTTGTTATGCAAAGCAAAACAAAGACCATAGTTACACTTATGCAAATTGATATCGTATGCACAAAATCTAAAAACTAAGGAAAGGCCTAACATTATCCTCAATCGCACAGACAAAGCTTTTGCATAAATTCAATAGAATCAATAGAATTAACAGGCCGAGCTTACAATGATATATACATCCATAGAATGTTTCTAGAAAAAAAATATATCACTTTCTTGATCTTTGTGTTGAAATCAAAGTGTAGTGTCTGTCTTGGGTTACTAAAAAGGAGATTTTTCTAGATCTAGTCACTTTTAACTTTTGCATCAATTCAGAGTACCCCTTTTGAGGGAGCTGGATTTTCACCACATTAAAAACCGATCTTGTGCCTGACTATATCTTCGTGAGGAGGCAAGCAAAATAGAGACGAAAAACAAGCATAATCCAGCAAATAGCATACAATGGAACCCCAATGAAATGCCATGGTAGCATCAGCATACAATGCTAATATAACAATTCAGACTGTCATAGCAACACGTTCTATGAGGTGCCTTAAATAAGCTTCCAGACTTTTTTTGGTACAGGCATTTTAAATTGTTGTAGACTCTTGAAAATTCAGTATGTTATTGCTATACATCTTATGAGATGACTGACCAATTTTTGATTTCAGGTTAAAATAAACAGTTACAGCAGGAATTGGAATACACCCTACTAAAGCCTGATTGTCACAGCTGGTGAATTTCAAAAATGCAGTCCGGACGTGAGGATGCTTTTGAAGAACAATATGCAATAAAATTCTGTTTCTAGCTTTGAAAAAATTCCCCCATAAGAGATTCACAGAAGACAGGGAGTCTGTGAGAGATGATGAGAGATGTGGGAGAAGTAAGAAAGTCAGAACACCAGAATTGATTGGCCAAATAAAGAATTTCATGGATAAGGACCGCTGTGTGTCTAGAGAGACAATAAGTGCACAGTTTGATGCCAGCGTAGGAACTGTACACACAATTATTCGTGAGAAACTGGAGATGCGGAGGATGTGTGCAAATTCACCAGTCCACAACTCCATCCTTGTCACCGACTATCTGATCAAGATGGGCATCAAGACAGTTCCTCATTTTCTCTATAGTCCAGATCTTGTTCCCTGTGACTTTTGGTTATTCCCTAAGCTCAAGTAAAACCTTAGAAGCTGTCTTTATGAGACAATTGAGGAGATGAAAGGGCTGTGAGGAGGGTCATTGACATGCTCACAAAAGAAGACTTCCATGGAGTCTTCCAGAAGATGTTGGAGCCGTATAACAAGTGCATTACAGCTGGAGGAGATTATTTAGAAGGATAGTTTCATGTGGATACCATCAATAAAAGTTCCATGTGGATACCATCAATAAAAGTTCCATGTGGATACCATCAATAAAAGTTCCATGTGGATACCATCAATAAAAGTTCCATGTGGATACCATCAATAAAAGTTCCATGTGGATACCATCAATAAAAGTTCCATGTGGATACCATCAATAAAAGTTCCATGTGGATACCATCAATAAAAGTTCCATGTGGATACCATCAATAAAAGTTCCATGTGGATACCATCAATAAAAGTTCCATGTGGATACCATCAATAAAAGTTCCATGTGGATACCATCAATAAAAGTTTGATGTGGATACCATCAATAAAAGTTCGATGTGGATACCATCAATAAAAGTTCCATGTGGATACCATCAATAAAAGTTCCATGTGGATACCATCAATAAAAGTTCCATGTGGATACCATTAATAAAAGTTCCATGTGGATACCATCAATAAAAGTTCCATGTGGATACCATTAATAAAAGTGCCCATACAAAAAAGTCTGGAAACTTATTGAAGGCTCCATTGTGGCTATAGAAAGACTAGCATATTTATAGATCAGCTTTACTTTTGTGTACAATAAATTTGTGTGGAAATAGAAACCAAAGAACTGATACACATATGCCTCCACATATGCCAGTAAGAATATACAAACACATACATCGAGACACATATGAAAACGTCAATTGCATTAATAGATTATATAAGAACAGGATGTTAATATGACATTATCATGAAATGCTGCATATGGCAGGAAAATCAATCAAACTCTACAACGATGTGATAACGAAACATGAGAAGTTGTTAGTATCGATTTAGTTCACTTTAATAACATGAATATCTAATTGTGGATTGCGAGGGTAAATACTCGATCATACGCAAAATAACTGGCCTCTATCGTTTAGATACCAACATGTAAAACGGATATAAGCATGAAGGAGGAGGAGGAGAAACTGGAGAGGGGGAAATAGAAAAAGAAGAAATAAAAAGAGAAGAAATAGGAGAAGAAGAAATAGGAGAAGAAGAAATAAAAGAAGAAGAAGAAAAAGAATAAGAAAAGCAAACAATGGAACAAATTTTCTGAACATGGTATTCCCACCAGAGTCAGTGAAAATAGACCACAATACTCCTGTGAGTCTTCAAAAACTCAACAATATCAATGCAATCATTTGATGTCATCACCAAAGTTTTGCAAATCATATGGTTTTCTGGAGAAACAGGTTCAAATTATATTGAAACAGTTCTGATCAACAAATTTGTTAGAGCTGGCGGCGGACAAATTATCCGGTTTGCAAACCTAAATTGTTTAAGGAGTAGGTCAGCTCTGCCTATCACCCAGCTTTCACACTACTTTGTCTATTAAACACACATAGAGGTACCATCACAAGGATTCACCATAGACATCTGTTGCGTGGCCTTGTTTCCTGACTAGGACAATGAACACTATCGCCTCATTTCTTTTTCCTCACCCCCCATTACAAATACAAAACAAAAAAAAAAAATGACACGCACCCACAAAAAACAATTTGCATACTTCCTTAAGTTTTGCATTGATAAATATCCATGGGCTTAGAACAAATCTAAATGATGTAGAATCATTTCTCCTTGTAAACTCCCTGGATATCTTGGCACTAAGTGAAACTAATGTACATTCCGCAATCCCCACAAATTGCTTTAACATGACTGGATACCTCCCTCTATGCTGTAAGAACTTAGGCAAATATATAGACTTCGAGACTATATTCGTAACACCCTCGATGAGAGGGTACAATCTAGAATCAGAAGATCAGATCTTCATGTGATACTCAAAAATTTGAAAATAACCCCTTCTCATATCCATGATATTAAAAACAAACTATACACAGCCAATATATGTGGGCCTGATCATATACCTGCTATACTAATTAAAAATGCTCCACTGAGCTAGCCCCTGTTCTCCCCAAACAAATGTCTTGTCGAGTGTTGCTTCCCTGTAGTACCAGCATTCAAAAATTCTGTTGAAAGAACTGATCCGCTCAATTATCACCCCATCAGTCTTCTCCTTTTCTGGATGAATACTTAATATAACAGATCCTTCATAGACAAGAGAAAAATCCAGCTCGTCTCTGATAGCCATACGTCCAAACAATACAATATTAATGTGGGTACATCGATCCTAATTATTTCTAATATTTATAAACAACCTCTCTGATAAAATTGTGTCTGAGATGGGTACATTTGATAATAGCAAAGATGCCCTATAACAAACATGAGGGTCAAACCAATGCATACACGTCCAAGACAATAGCTGAAACCTTAGAAAATTTCCAGTCTGTAGTGGAATAAGGACGTAAATGGATGAAAACATTTAATAGTAATAAGACTAAACTTTTTAATTCCTTTCTATAGAATCAGCCAGGAATTTTCACATTTCTGGTAATGATTCTAATCAAATGTGCCACCCTCCTGAAAATGAAAGAAACCTGGATTATGATTCATCAATGAAACAGAGGAGATGATTCCAACACTATTAAGCATTATGGAAGATTGTAGAGAGACTCATACAATCGTAAATTGAAAATAGCTCTAATTGCTACACTCTTCGTTTCTTCACTACATTGGAATTTGCTTTCTTTGTCACTTTCTAAAGCAAATAAGTTTTCAAATAAACATGTTAACTCAAAGTGCTTTTAACCAATGAAAATCATTTCAGGACCCAAAAGTAACAAGTCTATGTTCAAATTGTAAGCCGATATGAAGTTAGAAACTTCTATAAAACAGCCAAAATCTACAGACACAGACACTTCACGGGGAGGGGGGGCATGGTCCCCTCCCTCATGTGCTTTTGGACTAGAGGACGTAACTCACTAACGAAAAGGACTCAATGACTCATGTACCAGCCTCCATCAACTTTTGCACATCTATACACATACTAACCAGAACAAAGCAAACCAACACTCACACACACACACACAATGCCACGCTGCCAAATACTCACATACATATATAACTTACACATATTATTCACACTATGAACATTTTGACTTCTGATTATTTACTCAACGTTTTTTATTAAACACAAGTTTAAATAAACATTTTCATGATTGAAAGTAACTTTTTTTATAAAAATGTTTTGTTTCAATTTTTCATTCACTAAAATGTTTGTTTTCATTAGCACTTACTAACTGGTGTATGTGGCATAATCACGTTGACACACCGGTTCCCATTGGATCACTTAAGTTAAGCAACATTGAACCCGATCACTACTAAATTGGTGACCATTTGGGAATTCCAGGTGCTGTATGTGCTCTCTGCTTCTCTCGGCATTGTTTCCATTCATCCTGGATATCTCCTTGTCACTGGACTCAAGCAGTGCCGATTCAGGAGAAGTGTAGTTGGGGATTGTGCAACCCTTGTCTCACAATTACATGCACAGCTGTTTCTACAGGGGGTATCCTTTGTCTTTCGAGACTGAACAGAGACATCATAAAAACTGGTGACCCTTCTATTTTTTAGATTTCATTTATTTCCATTTTTTATGCATAAACATTTATATATCGTTCTTTTTTTTTCTTTTTACTTTGCTAAAACATAACTTTTATGAGATTGATATTAAATGTTGGTGTGGTTCTTGTTCATACTGATACTCTTGTCAGGGAACCACACCACATACTTGTAACCCTTAGATACACCACAAACCAATGACCCCAAGAAAATTTCCCATTTTTTTTATGCATACACGTTTGTATATCTTTCATTTTCTCTCTTTGTTAAAATATATGATATAAACTATTTGTTGGTATGGTTGCTGGTAATACCCAAAGACACTATCATCGCCCAAAAAGGCCTTTACCACGCGTCACATATTAGTAAGACTAATGTTCGTTAGATACACCACAAAATGATGATTCCCCGACAAAATTTACCTGGAAAAATCTCAGTACACAGAGCAGATGAAATATGGTGAATATACCAATCACAATAAAGAAGAGGAGAAATAAATAAATTGAAGAAATACTAATTCCTTATTTGCGAGATTCTTCAAGCATCTTCTCTCAACATGCTGCTACCATTAATGACTTCTGTTCCTGTGTATTTCTTGCCAAAACTGTCCACGACTGGAAGCAAACAAAGATACACCCAGAACATTACAACTTCACACCTACTTCCTTCCTTTCTCTAGCGTTGTCGTCTGCAGACGAATCAAAAAGAAACAAATACTTTCTGCAGAATTGATTTTCACCGCAGAATTGTCATTCAGGACATTTACTAGAGAAAACAAGTTTGAAGTCAATATTGCTGAGTAAACACTTTTTAAGTGCTTTAAGAATAAAGTTGCAGTGCAAATAGTTATTCGTGCAGCCAGTATGCTTAGCAAGGTAAGTTCAAGCGCAGTTGGTTGAACGTTAATCGTTTTAGTAGAAAGTATTTATGATTTCAAATTCTTGATATCTTGAAAGAGTTATTCATGAAGTAAAATGTGTATATCACCAAAGGCAGAGATGGTGTAAACATGGGCAGCTGCATGTTTAGTGGTTTGCATGTGAATAATAGACTTGCTGCAGGTGAGAGATGTTAAGACAAGAGAAAAGAAGGCACACAAGAAGTTGAAAATGATTTTCGGTCATCCAGAATTTATTTCTCTTTGAAAAAAATTATTGCATCAGTATCTGAGAGGAGTTGATTTCACTTTGCACTAAGAAACTTGGGAAAGATACCAAGCCATTTCTTACTTCTGTAATATATTGGAGAATGGGATGTTTTCGCAGCATGGCCAATTCAGCTGAGGGACAATTCGGCATCGACCAAGTCAGTCACACCTTTTTATAAATATTTTATAACTTTTTAAAATAAATCAGGAAAAACAAAAATAAAGAAATATCACTTAAAATGTTTTAAAATAAATCAAGAGAAACAAAAACAAAATATCACTTCAAATGTTTTAAAATAAAATTATGTTTTTGCAAAACTCTTTTCGTTAATTATTTTCTAATTCAGTTTTTAAAGATTAAAAACTTAAAAAATATTTTTAGCTCTTTTGCTACTTATGCACTTATGTTACCGTACTGAAACAATAACATTATTATTAAGAAAGCCATTCTTAACACGAGGAGGGGGATATTTTGTAACTATTCTCTACTGTCACCTAACAATTTAATAAAAAAAGATTTTGTGAAACTTCAGTTTAACTTGAAAATACTATTTTAAAAATAATACGGTAGCATAAGTGCATAATCACCATTCTTTTTTTTAAATTAAGAAAAACAATATGAAAATATAATCTCATTGTTGACGACTGAGTGTTATTTGGCTTTGTGCTATGTTTGAAATAAATCTGGTTATTTTAAAGTTTTCTTTTATTTTTTTAAATCAAATATTTTTTTCTTTAAATAATTTTTACTTCAATTTTATATAAAAAAAAAAATTTGTTAACTGAATTGATTAAAAAAAAAACCCAAAAAAACTTTGACTATAATAACGAATCGGCCGTGCCAAAACATACCCAACCCAAAATATTGACTGATCTTGTGAGATATTTAGATTTGAGAAGTCAAAATTTGGGATTAATGCATGGTGGAACATAGGAACTATCTCGAATTATACAAGGTGTGAATGTGTTTATTGAAATAACAAATGAAGACACACAAACGATGCCAGAATATAAGTCGATAGTAAGAAATGAAAACTAAAACAGATTCGACGGGGAAAATAGGCATTTCTAAATCTCATGTGGCCAATCAGATAAATATATCAAAAAATGTACATCCATATTTGTCAAAAGATATTTTTTACAACTTTTCATACCTTTTTATCGAATCATTTTTTATTTGAGTATTTCAGTATATCTTAATTCAAGATAAAATTAAATTTGTTTTCTAAAATTGTAATAAAATCACTAAACTATAATGTTAAAATGTACACGTATGCTTCTAGAATAGTAATTTCAAGGTTATGAGGGTTTTAAGTACTAGCGAGGGGTACCCGGCGTTGCCCGGGTGTTTGGGGAGGGGGGTAAAAAAAAGTAAGTATGAGGATCGAACCCGAACCCTTGAGGCAAAGTTGTAAATTAAAGTGTGAAAAAAAAAAAGGTGCGATGTTAACCATTGCCCCACCGCGAGATGCTAACGGAAACACGTTTGAATTTATTTAATTAGTTGGATTAATGAGTTAATGAGGTCAAGTTTGACTGCGAGATAGTATTCATTTACTGCTGAACGCTTTTTTTCCCCCCACCCCTAAGATGTTATAGGAAAAAGACTAACCCACATGCAGCGAGCGACAAATATTGAATATTTACCTTCCCGAAATCGAGCAAATTAAATAGACAGGCGAGCTTCGTTGTTAACTGTGAGATATTACGATTTATATGTGATATAAAAAATTTTTAAAAGTTGTGAACCGACCGACCGCTTCTCTGAAAGAAGCCTTTTGTAGACACACAGTAAAAGCAAACACACATGCATACATTTTCGCTTATATATTTATAGATGAAAATAATGTTTTTTTATATTTAATACTTTTTTATATATATATATATATATATATTTCAAGCAGTCAACCACTCTTGCTCACACAAAAATAAATTTTTTGAGCAAAAGCAGAGGACAACTTTAAATATAAAAATTAAATATCTATATATATAAAAGCGAAAATGTATGTATGTTTGTGTGTCTGCTAAAAACTTTCGACCAACGGAACTAAAATTCACAAACTTGGTCTCATATGAAAGCCCCACGTTCTGGACGACAAATATCGAAAAATTGGCCCAAAGTGACCATCAGAAGTGCGTCAACTGATCGATTTTCTGCAGGAGGGGGGGGGGCAAAAAAAGGTGACATTTTAATGTTAAACATCACATATTTTTAAATCGATTTATAACTGCCCCAAAAAATACGGCCGCCAACTCTTATACATAAAGTATACACGCGGCCGTTTATTTTGGGTCAACTTGTATTTAAAACCCGCTGAGTCATGTCACGTGATCTTGACGTCAGCAACCTCTAATGGCGGTCTTAATTTACAATTTAGAAATGTTGTTATCGGTAAAAAAAAATTAGTTAAAGCTAAACTATGAACTTCTATGCTATGGCAACGTTACCAAAGTTATTACCACATTCAAAATAGTTAGACTCGATAGTTAAACGAAAAATAATAAGCCAAACATGTGAAGTAAAAAAAAAAAAAAAAAAATGCTTACAAAAAATATTAACGAACAAAGTTTTTAAAAATAAAAACAGCCAGACGCCATTTTCCAGTCTTTAGAGTAAGGCAGACGAAGTGAGAGAGAGAGAGAGAGATGTCTAGACAGATTCGACAGAGGGGAGGGTCAAAAACGCATGCGTCAGATGACGTCATAACCTGATTTACTTTAAATAGTTGATAAACCGAACAAACTTTATATACGCCGCTTTAGCGTAGGTAGTTAAGGGTTGGTTCATTATCTAAACATTTTGGGTTCGAATCGTGGTGTGAGATGTCTTCTTTTTTTTTTCGATTTTTTACATTTAAATATTGAACCCTGTATTATTTAAGCCATTTTTCACGTAACATTCGTTCGTTTTTCTGTTTTAATTTGTGTTTTACCCCCCCCCCCCCCCCGCTTAATTAAAACGCTGTTTTCTTTTCTTACTTCGCTTATAACAATGCTTACATCGTCATCGTCGTAAAGCTCGACGACTTTCAAACATATTTCACTTCTGGCTGGCCGATTTTATTTTCAAACTTCGCCTCAGGGGTTCGGCTTCGATCCTAACCCCCTCCCCCCGGTTTCTTTTTTATTTAACACCACACACCCCTACAAACACCCGGACAACGCCGGGTACCCCTTGCTAGTTAAATATAAAAAAAACAATGTCGTTTTCATGGTTAAAAAAACCTTCATAACCTTGAAATTACTAAACTATAATTATTAACAGAGTTGAAAGGTGATGTCGGAGATAACATCACATATGAGAGATATTCACGTTCTCCACTTATCGCTGTCTTTTCTCAATGACGTCTGAAAATGTATAATTGAATAGATAGAAAATAAGACAGTATTGTTTAACATGTTTATGTTACAAACCATTTTCAATGAATTCAGTCTTCAGCTAATAAAGGTGTTAAATATCATAGCAATGTTGAGTATTCATTTTTTTTTTTGAAGAAAAATCGTTTGTCATATGCTTAGAGTAAAAATCTGGACTTTAAGTTAGGATGAAAAATGTAGCATCTGTTTGTTGGAGTTGGAAGGGATCCTTCTTGACTGGGTCAATTTTTATTTTTGTTCTAGAGTCTCTTTTTTTGAGAAGCTGTAGGTTTCCCAGATAAAGAAAATGACTTTATGCTTAATTTTGCCCTTGATGAAAGGAGGGGGGAGTAAATAAATTGATTACTGCAACTATATCACCTCCGCATACACACAATCTTGCTATTTCCTAGTTTTCAACGCAATTTATTTAGAAAAAAAATCAAAACAATCGTGCTTCAATTACCATGTAGTAAAAGGGTGATAAAAATTGACACAGAAGAGGGTATAGTAGCCAAGAAGCACCTGTCCAAATTCAGCTTGAATTACTACATTGTTGGCACATCTATTACCTCCCTTGGAAATCTATTCCACGCTTGAGAAAGCAATCCCTCCGATTTAATCCAAACTGATGGTAAATTATTTTCTTGTAGTAACAGATTAAACTTCTTTTTGGTGCAGGAGGGAACAATTACCTGAATAAACAAAAATATCGTAAATACTGAATTTAACTTGAAAATACTATGAAAAAAAAATAACTTTTTAAATTTAGTAATCAAGCAAAAAATGGAATTTTACTTGATTAAATAATTCAAAATAAGAAAAAGATTTTTATTTTAATTTAATTATTTTTACTGTATAATAATTTATATCAATAGGTTGGCTCCCTCTACCGTGCTAGAAAACTACTTACGCCTGACAGTATCCTATACCTCTATAAGGCCACCATTCGCCCATGTATGGAGTACTGTCGTCACATCTGGGCTGGTGCATCTGCTGCTTGTCTCTCACTCCTGGACAGGGTTCAAAAGAGAGTCACCAACCTGATAGGTTCTGAACTGTCATCTAGGCTTCAGCCTCTGTCCCATCAACGAGATGTTGCATCCCTCTGCCTGTTCTACAAATACTTTAATGGTGAATGCTCTGACGAACTGCAAACACTTGTACCTCCCCGACGTAACTACCCCCGACAAACCCAACAAGCTACTAAGTCTCATCCCTTTACAGTAGAGATCCCTAGGTGCAAGAAAGCCTTTTACTCCAATAGTTTTTTCCCCAGAACTGCGGGTCTTTGGAACTTCCTTCCGAGTTTCTGCTTTCCCAACTGCACTGATATGCAGAAGTTCAAGTGCAATGTTAACAAACATCTTTCTACTTATCTCCCTTCATAATGACCCCCGCTAATTAAGTCCCTGATAGTAGCCCCCTGCTTCAAAGTGGCACTGTGCCTTGTTTTGGGGTGAAAATTGAATAAAAAAAAATAATAAATAAATAAAAAGTTTGAAATAGATAAAATTGGTAAAAAAAAAATTAAATTTTTTGAATTGTTAGGTGAAAGTACAGAATAGTCACAAACCTCCATTCCCTCCCCATGTTAAGAACAGCTTTCTAAATAACGTTATTTCAGCATGATAATATAGATACATAAGTATCATCATTTTTTTCATTTTGGATTATTTAATTAAGTAAAAATTTCATGCAACGGTCCATAAGAACCTTTAAATTTGCAAGAATATTTATTTACTTAAAAAATCTCAACAAATGAAACAAGTGTCAAAAACAAAAAAAAAAAAAGAAAAAATCATAATTACATGCGAAATTATTCAAAACTAGCCGGCTGCCTGCCATTGCCCAGTTACAAAATACCCTTGAATATATTTTGATTAATGCAGATTTCGTATTTATTATGTTGTATTGGACGCAATATATGGTAATGATTTAAAAAGTAAAAGAAAAAAAATTACTTGTGCGCCACCACCGAGAATTGTAACCAAAATGTTTAGCTTACGATTTATTTTTTCCTTTCACGTTAATGCCTGAGCTATGAAGACATGTTTGATGCAAGGCTAAAAATTAAAACATGAACCAATAGCTATTACATTACGCACGCATATTCGTAATGCTGTCATTCGGCCATCACCTGGCAAATTCACTTTCTTTAATTTTCAAACTTTTGCACAGATTTTCTTCAGTTAAAAGCCAAATATAAAGTAAATACCCTATATATAAAGTTTCATGTCTGCAGACCAAAAACTGATAGGAGTTTGGTAGGCAAAGTTTTTAAAACAAATATACGCATACATAAATATATATAAACACTGATCCGATAAGGGAGACATAAAGAGGAAGAAATATTCCACGAGCGAGTTCCTTTTTAACTCAAGTTCACATTTTGGTGTTGGTGCCATATTCATCCATAGTCTGGAGCCCTGGAGGGGTATAGGCCATCCACAACTTTGTAGATGCTTTTGTAGCGAGGAGTTCTTTTTTTAGAGTGAGGGTGCTGGCCCATTGCCCAATCTTCCCAGAAGGTACATACAGCGCCTAGCCTTCCCAAATCTTGTACTGGCCAGGCTCAATGTTGCTTAACTTCGGTGATCTGGCAAGAAACAATGTGTCACTATGATTGTGCTGTACTTGATGTTGGTAGATTGACATGAACTTTCCTAAAAGCCATGGGATGCTGCGAGCCAAACAGATTCAATTCAAAACGAGTGAAAAGCTACTCATGAAATATAGGCATTTGAATAAAATGATTGAAACATGACAAGAAAAAAGAAAAACGTGAAAACATGTAAATACAACACTATTTTAGATGTATTGTCACTAGCTAAAATAAAATACGACACTATTTTAGATGTACTGTCACTAGCTAAAATAAAATACGACACTATTTTAGATGTACTGTCACTAGCTAAAATAAAATACGACACTATTTTAGATGTACTGTCACTAGCTAAATAAAATACAGCACTATTTTAGATGTACTGTCACTAGCTAAAATAAAATACGACACTATTTTAGATGTACTGTCACTAGCTAAATAAAATACAGCACTATTTTAGATGTACTGTCACTAGCTAAATAAAATACAGCACTATTTTAGATGTACTGTCACTAGCTAAATAAAATACAACACTATTTTAGATGTACTGTCACTAGCTAAAATAAAATACGACACTATTTTAGATGTACTGTCACTAGCTAAATAAAATACAACACTATTTTAGATGTACTGTCACTAGCTAAAATAAAATACGACACTATTTTAGATGTACTGTCACTAGCTAAAATAAAATACGACACTATTTTAGATGTACTGTCACTAGCTAAAATAAAATACAACACTATTTTAGATGTACTGTCACTAGCTAAAATAAAATACGACACTATTTTAGATGTACTGTCACTAGCTAAATAAAATACAGCACTATTTTAGATGTACTGTCACTAGCTAAATAAAATACAGCACTATTTTAGATGTACTGTCACTAGCTAAATAAAATACAACACTATTTTAGATGTACTGTCACTAGCTAAAATAAAATACGACACTATTTTAGATGTACTGTCACTAGCTAAATAAAATACAACACTATTTTAGATGTACTGTCACTAGCTAAAATAAAATACAACACTATTTTAGATGTACTGTCACTAGCTAAAATAAAATACGACACTATTTTAGATGTACTGTCACTAGCTAAAATAAAATACAACACTATTTTAGATGTACTGTCACTAGCTAAAATAAAATACGACACTATTTTAGATGTACTGTCACTAGCTAAAATAAAATACGGCACTATTTTAGATGTATTGTCACTAGCTAAAATAAAATACGACACTATTTTAGATGTACTGTCACTAGCTAAAATAAAATACGACACTATTTTAGATGTACTGTCACTAGCTAAAATAAAATACGACACTATTTTAGATGTACTGTCACTAGCTAAAATAAAATACGACACTATTTTAGATGTACTGTCACTAGCTAAAATAAAATACGACACTATTTTAGATGTACTGTCACTAGCTAAAATAAAATACGACACTATTTTAGATGTACTGTCACTAGCTAAAATAAAATACGACACTATTTTAGATGTACTGTCACTAGCTAAAATAAAATACGACACTATTTTAGATGTACTGTCACTAGCTAAAATAAAATACGACACTATTTTAGATGTACTGTCACTAGCTAAAATAAAATACGACACTATTTTAGATGTACTGTCACTAGCTAAAATAAAATACGACACTATTTTAGATGTACTGTCACTAGCTAAAATAAAATACGACACTATTTTAGATGTACTGTCACTAGCTAAAATAAAATACGACACTATTTTAGATGTACTGTCACTAGCTAAAATAAAATACGACACTATTTTAGATGTACTGTCACTAGCTAAAATAAAATACGACACTATTTTAGATGTACTGTCATTAGCTAAAATAAAATACGACACTATTTTAGATGTATTGTCACTAGCTAAAATAAAATACGACACTATTTTAGATGTACTGTCACTAGCTAAAATAAAATACGACACTATTTTAGATGTATTGTCACTAGCTAAAATAAAATACGACACTATTTTAGATGTATTGTCACTAGCTAAAATAAAATACGACACTATTTTAGATGTATTGTCACTAGCTAAAATAAAATACGGCACTATTTTAGATGTATTGTCACTAGCTAAAATAAAATACGACACTATTTTAGATGTACTGTCACTAGCTAAAATAAAATACGACACTATTTTAGATGTATTGTCACTAGCTAAAATAAAATACGGCACTATTTTAGATGTACTGTCACTAGCTAAAATAAAATACGACACTATTTTAGATGTACTGTCACTAGCTAAAATAAAATACGACACTATTTTAGATGTATTGTCACTAGCTAAAATAAAATACGACACTATTTTAGATGTACTGTCACTAGCTAAAATAAAATACGACACTATTTTAGATGTACTGTCACTAGCTAAAATAAAATACGACACTATTTTAGATGTACTGTCACTAGCTAAAATAAAATACGACACTATTTTAGATGTATTGTCACTAGCTAAAATAAAATACAACACTATTTTAGATGTACTGTCACTAGCTAAAATAAAATACGACACTATTTTAGATGTACTGTCACTAGCTAAAATAAAATACGACACTATTTTAGATGTATTGTCACTAGCTAAAATAAAATACGACACTATTTTAGATGTAATGTCACTAGCTAAAATAAAATACGACACTATTTTAGATGTACTGTCACTAGCTAAAATAAAATACACTATTTTAGATGTATTGTCACTAGCTAAAATAAAATACGACACTATTTTAGATGTACTGTCACTAGCTAAAATAAAATACAACACTATTTTAGATGTACTGTCACTAGCTAAAATAAAATACGACACTATTTTAGATGTATTGTCACTAGCTAAAATAAAATACGACACTATTTTAGATGTACTGTCACTAGCTAAAATAAAATACGGAACTATTTTAGATGTACTGTCACTAGCTAAAATAAAATACGACACTATTTAAGATGTACTGTCACTAGCTAAAATAAAATACGACACTATTTTAGATGTATTGTCACTAGCTAAAATAAAATACGGCACTATTTTAGATGTACTGTCACTAGCTAAAATAAAATACGACACTATTTTAGATGTACTGTCACTAGCTAAAATAAAATACGACACTATTTTAGATGTATTGTCACTAGCTAAAATAAAATACGACACTATTTTAGATGCAATGTCACTAGCTAAAATTAAATACGACACTATTTTAGATGTACTGTCACTAGCTAAAATAAAATACAACACTATTTTAGATGTACTGTCACTAGCTAAAATAAAATACGACACTATTTTAGATGTACTGTCACTAGCTAAAATAAAATACGACACTATTTTAGATGTACTGTCACTAGCTAAAATAAAATACGACACTATTTTAGATGTACTGTCACTAGCTAAAATAAAATACGACACTATTTTAGATGTACTGTCACTAGCTAAAATAAAATACGACACTATTTTAGATGTACTGTCACTAGCTAAAATAAAATACGACACTATTTTAGATGTACTGTCACTAGCTAAAATAAAATACGACACTATTTTAGATGTACTGTCACTAGCTAAAATAAAATACAACACTATTTTAGATGTACTGTCACTAGCTAAAATAAAATACGACACTATTTTAGATGTATTGTCACTAGCTAAAATAAAATACGACACTATTTTAGATGTACTGTCACTAGCTAAAATAAAATACGACACTATTTTAGATGTACTGTCACTAGCTAAAATAAAATACGACACTATTTTAGATGTACTGTCACTAGCTAAAATAAAATACGACACTATTTTAGATGTACTGTCACTAGCTAAAATAAAATACAACACTATTTTAGATGTACTGTCACTAGCTAAAATAAAATACGACACTATTTTAGATGTACTGTCACTAGCTAAAATAAAATACGACACTATTTTAGATGTACTGTCACTAGCTAAAATAAAATACGACACTATTTTAGATGTACTGTCACTAGCTAAAATAAAATACAACACTATTTTAGATGTACTGTCACTAACTAAAATAAAATACGACACTATTTTAGATGTACTGTCACTAGCTAAAATAAAATACGACACTATTTTAGATGTACTGTCACTAGCTAAAATAAAATACGACACTATTTTAGATGTACTGTCACTAGCTAAAATAAAATACGACACTATTTTAGATGTACTGTCACTAGCTAAAATAAAATACGACACTATTTTAGATGTACTGTCACTAGCTAAAATAAAATACGACACTATTTTAGATGTACTGTCACTAGCTAAAATAAAATACAACACTATTTTAGATGTACTGTCACTAGCTAAAATAAAATACAACACTATTTTAGATGTACTGTCACTAGCTAAAATAAAATACAACACTATTTTAGATGTACTGTCACTAGCTAAAATAAAATACGACACTATTTTAGATGTATTGTCACTAGCTAAAATAAAATACAACACTATTTTAGATGTACTGTCACTAGCTAAAATAAAATACGACACTATTTTAGATGTATTGTCACTAGCTAAAATAAAATACAACACTATTTTAGATGTACTGTCACTAGCTAAAATAAAATACGACACTATTTTAGATGTATTGTCACTAGCTAAAATAAAATACAACACTATTTTAGATGTACTGTCACTAGCTAAAATAAAATACGACACTATTTTAGATGTATTGTCACTAGCTAAAATAAAATACGACACTATTTTAGATGTACTGTCACTAGCTAAAATAAAATACGACACTATTTTAGATGTATTGTCACTAGCTAAAATAAAATACAACACTATTTTAGATGTACTGTCACTAGCTAAAATAAAATACGACACTATTTTAGATGTACTGTCACTAGCTAAAATAAAATACGACACTATTTTAGATGTACTGTCACTAGCTAAAATAAAATACGACACTATTTTAGATGTATTGTCACTAGCTAAAATAAAATACGACACTATTTTAGATGTACTGTCACTAGCTAAAATAAAATACGACACTATTTTAGATGTACTGTCACTAGCTAAAATAAAATACGACACTATTTTAGATGTACTGTCACTAGCTAAAAACTCCTGCCGCAAAGCAAGTATCATCCCCAGCTAGTTGTTATCCATTCTCAAATTCCATTTTGTGTTTCTGAAAAAACTAACAATAAATGCAACACGCTGAAGAAACAATGCCACAGAGGAGTGTATAAAATATTTAATTTAATAATGGAAATATTAATAAAACATAAGAGCGGGGGGGGGACAAAAAAAAAGATATTGACAGAGAAAAGAGATGAGGCTTCAGCTCGAAATAAAGCTTTTCAGCAATGAAGTAATTTCAAAATATCAGCATGAAAATGAAATAACGTTTTGTCTTAGAATAACCGAAATCTCTTAATGAAAAGAAATTCAAAATTTATTATTGAAAAATTACTTTTTGGAGATGGATACCAATTTCTGAGAAATTAATATTTCTAAAGTCAAGAAAAAATGAAATGTTCAATTACGTGATTAAGATGGTCAACATCCAAGTTCTAAGACTGAAGAGCAATATCTATAAATAAGAAAAATAGATGATGAAAATAAAATTGAAAAATGTACAATATTTATTGATACATCATATTTCAAACAGAAATTATAACAATGAAAAATCCTTAGTCCATGGATTTAAGTTTCAGATTTTGCTTATTTCTTGAATTATACTCAAAAAAGCTGAAGAAATGAACAAGATTATCCAGTTGGCCACCCTAACTCTAACAAGCCATGACAACAGCATGCACTCTCATGTTCATCCTAGCCTTTTTCACTCATTCTGGGCTTTTTTTTTCTCTTTGTTCTTTTGTTGGCTTCTTGAAACTCAGTGTTGTTTTTATTTTTTTTTCCCAACTCTTTTACACCCCAAATAAAGCAGAGTACCACTTGGACAGAAAAGGTTACCGTTTGGGATTGTACCTAACAGGAAACTGTGAAGAGTTGAGCAGTGAGATGATTGTTCAAATTACATTTAAACTTCTGCAGGTTAGTACGGTTGGAGAAACAGGAAACAGGAAAGGAATTCCAATATCTAGTAGTCTGAGTAAAGAAACTATTAGAGAAGAAGCCATTCTGGCATGTGTAGAGCTCATCAGTGAAGAACAAAACTTTGTTGCTTGTCAGGTTGGTCAGGAGTACGCATGTTGAGGGAGACAAATGCTATGAGTTCATCAGAGAACATTTTCTTTTTCTCCATACTTCTGATTGAAAATCTTTGATTCCAATATTTTTCTTAGTCATACAATCACACAAAGACTGACCATTCAAAATGCTGGTCAACCTTATCCATAAATATGAAAAAACTAATCCCAATGGTGCCTCACGATTATTCCTGGTAAAAACTGAAGTGGCCCATAACCACACTAAGGAACCTCTTATCCAGAAAACATTCTCTCAAATGTACAAATGGAATTTTGAGTGGCTAAATGCTTAAGATCCAACATATTTTCTATTTTCTTTCGTTAAATATTAGTCACTTGCAGCAAGTCTGCTATTCATAGGCACCACAAACATGCAACTCACTAAACATGCCACTTAGGGCAGGCTTACATATCTTTTTTAAATACATTTTTATAGTTTGACATGCAGTAATTTGCATCTCAATGAATTAGCTGCCCTGAATAGACGTTATAAAAAGATTGTAGTAAAGAGGATGAGGCAGTGGGTTGGCAGCAAATAGAACAAGATGAATGTGAACATGCCGTTAATTATTTTTCTCTTTTTTCTAATGAGGTTACGAGTTAATTTCAGGAGAAATGAAAAATTGATATGAACGATGTGAGAGAAAAATTCATTATGAAAATTCATTGTGAAATAGAGATTAAAATATCATGTAAAACATCCCATCATCAAAACAATCCGTTAAGAAAATCGAATCATTATTTAGAATATATTTTAAACTACATTTTTAAATAAAATAAGTGAGGATAATGAATTAATAAAATAAATATTAAGTGTAAAGGCAAACTTATTTTTTTAAAATAATAACGACCAAAGTTCGCTTTTTTATTTCAGGAACTTTTTTTGGGGTGGAAACATTTTAGATTTCACGCTTGTTATTGATATTGAAAATTAACGTTTGTTTATTTAATTTGAAAACATAACGATTTAGGCTTAATTATTTCGAAAGGAAAAATGAAAAAGACTTGTTTAAAATATATATTATTATATTTCATTTGTCTGCAGTGAATTTAAACATATTTGTTTTATCTTTTTTCATTAGGTTGGTGCAAAAATAATGGCATTTTTTGACATTCAAATGAATATCAAAAACATTATTTTTGGAACAATCTAATATTTCACATCAAATTCTATTTGAAATTTTTATTAAAATATGGTAATACTTCAGTTTTATATTAAAAAAAAAAAATAGTTCATACAATTTTATTCTACACATTCTTTACGAAACATAACCACGTAAATTTTCAAGTTTTTCTACTTAATAAAAAGTACTTTGCAGAAAATTAGTGTAAAATTTTAATTTCTTTTATTTTTAGGGAGTAACTGTTTTTAAGCAGTGTTTTTCTTCTAAAATTATAGTTTTAAAATCAGATAACCCACAAAGATTATTACGAGTAAATAAGGAAACTCCTTTGAAGGTTTTTCGTTATTTGTGCATCTATCTTATTGTGCTAAAATAACTTTGTTATGTAAAAAGACATTCTTAATATGGGAAGGAGGTTGTATTGTAACTATTCTGTACTTTCACATAAAAATTAAATTTAACTTGAAAATACTATTAAAAATAGCATAGTAACATAGATGCACAAGTACTGGTTTTTCAAACTCTAAACACTAAACACTCGTTTAAAATGGCACAGCTACATCAAGAATGAATCTCTTTATGGATAAATTCATGTTATCGAAGGAGGAGCTAAAATCTGCTAAAAATGTCTAAACTAAACACTACTATGCCTCTGATTTGGTTTGATCCTCTCTCTTCAATACATCTAATTCAACTCTACAAGGTTTTTCATTATTTCTTATAACTAGCAATTATTTTTTTACATATGAAACTGGAAGATAGCCTAATACAGTTTCCTTCAGTTATAATCCATTTATTTATTTTACTTTTCAGATTAGAATGTCAGTAAAAGTATGACGTTCAGTTTTAACCCGTGGTTTACAAAATGTGCTGGTCCCCACATTGTCATTTGGATGAACTTCACAATAAGTCATCCAGTTTAGTTAGTTCCTCGAAAACAGTTATTCCCACTTAAAAAATAGTGAGATTTCTAAGTTAATTGCCAAGGAAATAATTAGTATTCGGCAAGCAGTCAATCCACAATTGCCCTTGTTAAGGTAATATTATATAGGACAGAAGGTCAATATATTTTGCTATAAGAGGGCCAAACAGATTGACAGGAAATTTCTTGCAGCAATCAAAGTGAAAAGAATGAAGGAACAGCTAGACAGACTGATGTATTTTCTTGTAGCTGTAAACTTTCTGTCTTGAGATGTGATGACTTTGCAGTAAAGTGCAAGACAGAAAATTGTCAAACAAGGCACATAAATCTGTACTTGTCCTCCTCATAAGGAGGTAAAATTAATTCTATAGATTCACCTGCAATTATGTTTCTTTTTTGTGGAAAATAAAATTACATATTGGTATGTATTATGTAATCTGGCTCTATTATTAAACATGCAAATTTTCCAATTTTTAAGTCCCACTAGAAGAACTGCAATTTTTAAATTAATTGATGGAACAATAAAAAGCCTTACAACATTTACTGGTCCTTTGGGGAAACTTTGTATCAATAATTATCAAGATTTGGCTCAAGTATAATTCTAAAAAATTAGTGTCCCTCCCGATCATCATAATCTGACAACAGAAGAAACAAATAATTTAAGTGTGAAGACCAGAGGCTACTTTTTGAGTATGCTGTTGGCATTTCTTGTGGAGAAGTTAACTTAGAAAATTGGGCTCTTGAATCAAGGAAGATGGCTAACATAAGCCATAAGATTAATGTGTTTATGGACTAGAGTTGTCTATCCTTATATATTATAAATTAAATATTTTGGTCAAATTTATTATCTAAGTGTATGCAGTTAGTTGGTTTGAGATCAAAACCGACAATATTTTTTTTTAACCAACAACAGTATATTTTAATATGATTCAAAGAACAAAACAGTTAACTGAAATCCAAATTACTGTTTTAAACTGTTCAAAATATAGTGCTTTTGCACTACTTCCGGAAAATATAATATCGATGATAAACTCAGATGAATTGGGTGTGAGAGAAGAGGGCATTCAAACGATTTTGTCCATTAGGTAAATAAATATTTATCCATTAAATTTTATTAGTTTTTTAATTTGCTCAAACAATAGTTAGTTTTATTCATATTACATCGCAAAAATATAAAAAAAATAAGTGTTTTCAAATAATTGTTTTTTTTTGTGTTGTTTTTTCTAGAAATAGTGAACAACTAAAAAAAAAAAAAAAATGAAAAAGATTACTGCTATCAATTTTGCAGCCACACACTGGTCAAATTTGATTGATTTTTCTCAAAAAGTTGTATATGGGCAGGAAGCAAGACATAGACACACTATTACAAAGTCACCGTGCCAGCAAATTAGACCTTCATTTTCCTCAAAAGGAAATTATACAGAACAATTTAGTTCTATTATAAGTTTATATTATTGCCTCTAATAAAAAATTAAAATACATAGTTCTGTAACTTGTATTAAGTTGTTATATTGTGTAATACATCTCAACATATCTTTTTTAATTGCGAAATTTAAGACTTAGTTGCTAATTAGCTTTTTTTACAATATTTTTTAATCAATGCAGTAAAAATTGAGATATTTTGCTAGTTGTGATTCATAATTAAAATTATAATTCATATATTTATTTTTCTTTCAATGTATTTCATATAAATATATCAATTTTAATTGAATATTTTATAAAAATAGTGAAATTTCAAAGTCAGTGTTGTGAAAAATGCTATGAAAATGAAGGATTTTTCAGCATTTTTTTTACACGATTTTTAAAATTAAATGCTCAATTTTCTGTTCAAGATGGGACTCTAATTTTTGGTATCTGTTCTTATCACATCAAATCCAAACTATCATCACCAGTGCCATGTTGATTTTCTGAAAAAACTTGCAAATCGGCCTGCCCTACTGGTACATCTGGGCAGGAGCTGCTAAAAACAGCCTATGCTGCCTTGACAGAGTACAAAATAGACATTATGACTTAGTGGAGGATGCCCCTTTCTCTTCCTTGCAACCTCTCTCCCACAGAAGAGACGCTGCGAGCCTGTCTTTGTTTTACTGTTATTTTCATGGCAAGTGCTCGTCCGAGCTCCATTCTCTGGTCCCCCCTCACCAATCTTTCATGATAAACACCCGTCTAGCTGAAACCACTGTTAGTAATTTTCCCCACTCTTTATCTGTGCCTAAATCAAAACGTAGATTCCATGAACAAAGCTCCTTTCTTAGAACTGCACTCCTGTGGAGTTCTCTTCCGTTTGACTGTTTCCCACCTGACTACAACTTGGATGTCTTCAAGTCCAACATAAACAAATTCCTGATGAATCGCCCCCTTAAGTAAGACACTTTATCAAATCTCCAATACTAACTATTACTATGATACTATCCCATTGATTACTGTACACGCAATAAGCCTTATCCCCGAGTGGCTTCCGGGCCTTGATAAGTGGTGATCTCCATGTAAAAAAAAACAAAAAAAAACAATGGCATTGAAAATGATAGATGGTCATTTTTTCCATTCAAAACGGGTTTAGTTTTTGGAAAAGAGTAAGTGACAAAAATAAATGACAAGCAAATTCATCTTGTGAAATTAACATTTTGACATGCAAGTGCAGGGGGGGGGTAGTAGCGATTCGTATAGATCTTGAGAAAAAAGAAGTTACTTACAATTGGTGTTCATCTATTTCTAGAAATGTCTAATGAAAGCAATATTGAAGAAAAAAAGAGGAAAATGAAAAGGGTTTTGCCCTTTTCTTCTGCTCATTGTCTGCCAGTAAAGAATAAGTAATACAAACTATCAGTACTTATGATGATGATGATTATGATGATGGAGAAAAGGCCACGAAGACTTAGCCAGACAGATCAATTTAACAGTGCTAATGGGTAACTGATTAGCACTTACATATAATGATGAATGTTCTTTCTTTGAAATAAGAAAACTAGTATCTGTTTAGAGAGAAAGAGGCACAAAGAGAGAAATAGTGACAGAGAGAGACAGAGAAATAAAGAGATAGAGAAAGAGAGAGAGGGAAGACAGAGAGATAGAGAGAGAGAGAAATAAAGAGAAAGTGAGAGAGAGAGAGAGAAATAAAGAGAAAGTGAGAGAGACAAAAGAAAGAGAAAAAAAATCTGCACAGTTTCAACTCAAACCCTTCATTTAATCCAAGAGTGTAGTATATTTACATTCCATCAGCAAGGACTCATGGCATAGTTAATAAAGTGCTGGATAAAATTCAATTGTAAAGTTACACTCTTCTAGAGGTTGAAAGTTCAATCCTCAGTGCAGACAACACTCAAAATACAATTGCGAATTACCTAGGACTTCTATCTAGTCATAGCTGACAGAATAAGAGCATGGTACCCCCTGTGGATTGAATAAAGGGTTCTGTTAAAAATCCCATGCAGATTCTCCGAGTTTGACAAAATACACCTAAAGAAGGTTAGAGATACATCAACTGAAATGTTGTGAAAATAACATTCCAAGATGGGAAACAGAAGTCGGAAGAATCCAAATACGAAAAAAAAAAAGTTTTGTTTTAATTGAAGTATTTTCAAGTTTGATGTTCGGTCACTTTCATATGTTAAGGATTTTATGCATGTTTAATTATGGACCCATCGTATGGTGGGTATACCACCTAGTACTTGTTATATAAACTGTGAAATAGGGTAATTTAGTGATCATAATAATTCAGCCGAACATGACGATGCGCACATTGGTGCAGTGCCACTCAGCTGCTCACAGCTGCTGCTGCTGTTATGTTTCTATCTCGCATTTTGACTCATCTACAAGTAACACTGTTTAACACGAGGTAATTATAGCATTGCATGGGTCAGAAGATGGAAACCAATATGTCAAGATGAAGATGACTAGACGCAGTCAACTCGAAAGAGACAAATCAGTTAACGAAAAGAATCGCAGAAATATCCAGACTGCTTGGTAGCAACTTCAAATTCTTTTCATATCAACAAAATTATTTTTGAAAGAAAAAAAAAAAAAAAGAAGCTAACTAAAATATTTTCTTCAAATTCTTTTCATATCAACAAAATTATTTTTGAAAAAAAAAAAAAAAGAAGCTAAATAAAATATTTTCTTAGAATTCTACATACATGCAAGTTACACTCGCACCCACAAACACTAACATGGGTCAGTGGAGTTAGACTTAAAGCAATGCATTTACTCTTGGAGTCAAAGTCAGTGAAAATTGCTTCACCAAAAATAAAATGAAAAAACCCCAACAAAAAAAACATGAAAATCTTTATTATCATAAAGAAAACTGAATTTTACATCGTGTTTTATCCATTACATCACGAGTCGTTGCGTAATGGATAAAGTACTAGATAAAATTCAGTTCTAAGTGACTACCCTTTTGGAGGTTGAAAGTTCAATCTTCAGAAAGGGCATTACTAAAAACACAATTGTGGATGACTTAAAACTTCTACCTCGTCATTCATGGCTGATGGAATGCTACTCTTGTGGAATAATTAAAGAGTTCCATTAGAAATTCCATGCAGATACTCGAGTTCAACAAGCTCCACCTCAAGAAGGTCAGAGGTTATACGAGTTGAAACGTTTTGAAAATCACACTCAAGATGAGAACCGTAATCTGAATAATCCAAATATGAATTATCTATCATCATCTCAAAAGTTCAAAAAATATTATTAAAAGTTTAAAAAAAAAAAAAAATAACCATAAACTTAGGATACAAAGATTTTGATAGATTTTGTGTGCGTGGGTATTTTTCTCATTATATCGTTTTAATTTTAAATGAATCACGTTTATCATGAACAAATAATTGAATTCAGAAGCTTAAAAAATAAGTATTAAAAATATATTCCGTAGTACATATCAATTATAGAAATTCGTATCATATATATATTATTAGCATAGTAGTAAAATATTTCTTAATTTGAAAATATTTTTTTGAATTTTAGGAGTTAGACCATTTTTAAATCTTTGGCGCTTGAAATAGAATTTTTTTTTTTTTAATTTCACAAATCTAGTGGAACTTTTTAAAATTTGAAATACTCTTTAAATGTCACAAATCAGTGCAAAACATTTAAATTTCACAAATCAAAGCAGAACATTTTTTAAATTTCACAAATCAGAGCAGAACATGATTTTCAATTTCACAAGTCAGAGCAGAACATGATTTTAAATTTCACAAGTTGGAGCAGAACATTTCTAAAATCTCACGAGTTAGAACGGAACATTTTTATAATTTGGGATGTTGGAGCAGAATATTTTTTTTTAAATCTCATTAGTCAGACTAGAATTTGGTAAATTGAACCTTATAATCTACAGTCCTATGCTCTACAGATTGTGCTGCACAAAATGAGAGAAAAACCAGTTGTCTAATCGCTGCTATAATTCCGACTAACAGATGAAAACAGCAGGGAATATATTGACCATTCAGTTGAGGAGAGAAAGAGAAAAAGAAAAAAAGTGAATTAGATTAGCCAGAGTTGTTGATTAAGAATCTTGACATTATCAAGATTCATACATAACCAAATAGCGGCTGTCTCTTCCTTTGAAAGCGGTCACAGATTTATTGCAGTGCTGATGCAACAAAAAAAACAGATTCACTTGGAGATGAAGGGCAAAAGAAGTGGCGGGTGTGGTAGGAGGCAAGTAATTGGGAGAGGATCTTTGTCATATTAACATAAGACAAGCATAAAAGACGTTTATTTCGTCAAATTGTATTCTTTTGATTGTTATCGTTTTAGTTTTTATTTTCAAAACGTTTCAGCTGATGTAACCTCTCACCTCTTTCAGGCTTATCTTTTCTAACTTTGAAAACTTCACATCGAACTTAGGAATGTGTACAGAATTTTGAAATTAACTTTTTTTTTTATTTAATCCATAGGAGTAGATTGTTCTTGTTTAACAGTCATGACCAGGTAAAAATATTAAGTAACTTTTATTATTTTTATTATTGCATGTAGTGAGGATTGAACATCAAACTTCCAGAAGATTTCACTCAACACCTTTATCCATTGTGTCACAGTTCATTGTAGAAGATTATAGTATGCATTTGGGGAGCTTCAAATCCTATTTTCTTTCAGCTGTACAATTATGTTGATATATTTATATTGCTAATAGGAATGTAATTTTAAATTGTGTTGCTAGATGTTCTACAAGTATTTTAATAGTGACTGCTCCGACAAACTACAAGCCCTTGTATGCCCCTCAATGTAAATACCCTTGACAAACTCAATAATCAGCAAAATCCCACCTCTACTCACTAGATGTAAGAAACCCCTCTACTCTAATAGTTTCTTCCTCAGAACTGCTAGAATTTGGAACGTCATTCCAGGTTCGTGCTTTTCCAACGATACTGACATGCAGAAGTTCAAGTGTAATGTGAACAGACATCTTGCTGCTCTACCCCCTACTGCTGCAACTTATGGCTTCGATAGTAGCCCCTACTTTAAAGTGGCACTGTGGTTGTTTGGGATGAAAAAAGTAATAAACTTGAAGAAAATTAAATATTTATAGTGCAACTAAGAATGTGACTTTAAGTTTTGTAGATATATCAATAGTGCAACTGGGAATGTAATTTTAAATTGCTTGATATATTTATATTGCCAATAAGAATGTAATTTTAAATTGTGTTGTTATATTTATATTGCCAATAAGAATGTAATTTTAAATTGCTTTAAATATTTATATTTTTAAATTGTGTTGCTATATTTGTATTGCTAATAAGAATGTAATTTTAAATTGCTTGATATATTTATATTGCCAATAAGAATGTAATTTTAAATTGTGTTGCTATATTTGTATTGCTAATAAGAATGTAATTTTAAATTGCTTGATATATTTATATTGCCAATAAGAATGTAATTTTAAATTGTGTTGCTATATTTGTATTGCTAATAAGAATGTAATTTTAAATTGCTTGATATATTTATATTGCCAATAAGAATGTAATTTTAAATTGTGTTGCTATATTTGTATTGCCAATAAGAATGTAATTTTAAATTGTGTTGCTATATTTGTATTGCTAATAAGAATGAGTGATCTCTAAGATATGTATCCTGTAAGATTTATGTTGACTGTGACACTGATCACAATCTTGTTCGTGCTAAACTTACGTTGTTTAGAAGAAAAAAAGTCAGAGCCAATGGAGTAGAAGTGCCTAAATGCATTGACGTCTCCAAGTTACAAAACAAGAAAGCCTCTCATCTGACGGAACTTGGGAACGATTCCAATCACAAGTATATAGCAAGAGAGTTAAATTCTTGGCTTTCAGAAAACCAAACATAGGAATTGGTTTGATAAAAATAATTCTACAATCACCAATCTTTTGAAAGAGAAGAAAAAGACTCACAAAAAATGTTTGTGTTCTAATGGATCAGCTAAAACAATTGCAGAAAAAGTGTATAAAGAAGCAGAATTTAAAATACAATGTGAGACATGTCAAATAAAGAACAAGTGGTGGGCCAAATTGTCAGCAGACATCCAGACAGATTATGACGGTTAAAGTTCCAAAGATATGCATTACAAAATCAGACAAGCTTTTCGACCGCAACCTCTAACACTGGTACCTATGAAATCCAAAGATGGTTCTGCCCGTATTAACAATGTTGAGGGGATCATGGAATTATGGACAGAACATTTTTGGGATCTTTCTGATAATCTGTCTGAAGTAAACGATATAGTTATTGATAGTCTCCCTCAAAAGGAGGTTTTTGATGAGATGATGACTGATCCCAGCATTGATGAGACCAAAAGAATATTAACAGAGATTAATAAGGGAAAAGCACCTGGACTTGATGGTATACCTGTTGAATTATTGCTATTTGGAGGTGATAGCGTTATCAACGCAGTCCATACACTAATCCTTACTGTTTGGCATGGTAATGCCATCCCTCACGATTTGATTGATGCAATATTGATCCCAATTTATAAAGGAAACGGGTCAAAATCTGAGTGGGGTGACTATAAAGGCATTAGATTGTTTGAAGCAGTAGGAAAGATTTTAACAAAAATTTTGTTAAATCGTTTGCTGAAATGGATTTGTCCCTCTATCATCGCAGAGAATCAATGTGGTTTTAGATCTGTCGCGAAACAATGGACATGATATTCTCTGTGCGACAGCTAAAACAAAAATGTATGGAGCAGCGAGTGCCTTTGTATCAAGTTTTTGTCGATCTGACTATCAAGTGCAATGCACTACGGAAAATTCTTGGGAAACTAGGCTGTCCTACTAGTTTTGTGGATCCGAAGTCTTTGTCTAATGCAAAGCAACAAAACTTTTTGGTTAAAACTTTCAAAGCAAAGGTTCGCTAGTCACAAGTTGAGTCGAGTAGAGTTTGTTGTTCACAAGAGATACACGTCGACGTTCTCTATTCGCATGCCTTAAACGCTTCTCCCACTCCTCCCAGCAACTCGTCTTTTATAATGTTTCGGGCACACCCAATTTGCATATACCACACAAGACTGTTCAAAATCTATGCGTGACCGGAGGCTTTACAGCATCTTTTGGGGTCACGTTGTATAAATAAACTGCTTCAGACACCGCACAGCCCGTTCTGGTGGCAATAGTTTTGACAGTCCTGTGGTTCTGCTCAATAATCCCATTCCTGCTCGGTACGTAGCCACATCGGAACCGCAGATGTACTCCCCAGCCATCGGCAAACTTTCTGAAATGTTCACTGGTGAAAGCGGTGTCCATTGTCAGTTAGTATCTCCGTTGGGGGGGCCACATTCGAGGAAGATGCCGTTTAGCTGACGGATGACTGCTGCCGTATTTTGCCAGCGGAGCGACCGCCATATCACAAACCTAGATGGGCCGCAGTCAATGAGCGTTAGGTAATCCTCGCCGTTGTGAGTAACATCTATCACCAGCCGGCTTTAGTGGCTATTTACATCTAGTTTTCCTTTTTCCCAGCGAACGGATGCCGGGTTGATGGATTGGCAAGCCTCGCAACTCTCAACCACTCTTTTAACGTCTGCTTTTCATACTTCAAGGTCATCCAACTTAGTAACATTCAAGGTTTGCTTGATCCCTGGATGTCCACTTTGGTGGTGGACTTCCTTGATTTGATCAAACTGAGCAGAACACGCAGCTGTGGCGCAGGCCGGTTGTATGGGTTTGATGGTTCTTCTAGTGGCGTCAATCCATCTGCAAGGAACTTTTGTTAAACAATCGGCCTTGTTCAGGCTGGATCTGACCAGGGAGATTTCCACTGACAGCACATATTCTTTTTGATCCTCATGATGGTAATGAGCCACCGAAAGATGAGCATCTCGCTCGTAGCTTTAGTTCGTACTCTGGCCCTCCCGGTAAGGGTGTCCGAAATCCACTTGTGGACGCAGGCAGAATCTGTAAACAGCTGCAGGGTAGTCAACTTCCAGAGGATCGCCAAGTTTATCCCCTTGATGACGGCATCAAGCTCTGCCAGGTTTATATGCTGGGAGTCCCGTTCTGGGCGTAACAAGCAGGCATCATCCACCACGGCACCATCATGGACTACTGATATGCCCGTGGCAAAAGAGCTCGCTTCAACCCACACACCCAGGTCTTGGCTGTCGACACACCATTTGCCCCGCACTCTGGTGAGGACTTTCTCCAGCATTCCTGTACCACATCGTCCCCTCCAATGGTGACCTCAGACGCTCTCCTCTTTATGAACGCCACCACAACACGAAGCCAGCCGCCCACAGAGAGGTGTCCAATCAATTTTCCGCACCAAGAAGATACGTTTCTTCACGTGACATCGCAGGGCATGTCTGAGACTTCATTTTCCCGTTTCCAATGCAGGACGCCGTCTTCTCCCCAGACCTGTAAATTGAGCACCTGTGCGCCATCCTGTAGTCTCTCCGGTTCCTTACTGAGAAGTCCAAAGTTGCGGATATGCTCCTTTACACGCGTCGCGGATACAACCCCTTCATTCACGGACACGTCATCAATATATGCAAATGTTGCCTGCCTTATGCGCTCATTCTGAGCCAGAATGGTGTCAACAATCGTTTGCATAATTGATGGCGCCACGTTAAATCTGAACCCCATACGGGTTAAGCAGTACCTCTTCCCCTAAACCAAAACTATCTGATAAGGCCATAGTGACTGGTGTACATGCACTTGAAGGTACGCTGCTTGCCGCCATTCCCGTAATTTATCAACGCACACGTCTGTGCAGGCCGTAAAGGAGTCCACGTGTTTGTTTAACTCCCTATAATCGAGCACCGGCCTCACTTTTTGTTTGTTTGGCTGGACAACTGCCATTGGAGGCCCCAATACCGTCTCAGGATAAGGAACCAGCCATCCATTGTCGATCCAGGTCTGTAGTTCCCTATCATACTCTACGCGAGCTCCGGGGGAAATCTTGTACTCTGCCACTCTATTGAACAAATTCTCTGGCGGTTGTTCGCCCGACCACTTCCAAGCCACAGTCTAGGACTTCGTGCACTGGTTGAACTCCGTACAAAAATCAGGCTTATCTAGGGCGAGTGCCGTGCAAACGCACTCTTTGTGTTGGGAGAACATCATATTCCCGGCTCCATCTACTAAGACTCCGTCTAGCTGCACAATTGCATCCATTCCTAAGAGTAAATTGCACCTCAAGTAGTTCCTTGTCCATAATCAGAGATTGCATGGCTGCTTCAGGCTCCTGATGCTTATGTGGATGACACCTTCTTTGTAAGAGGACAACGAGCTCCCGCCTACAGTCAGCACCGAAGTTCTTGCCGTTTTCTAAGTGTTGCAACGTTCTTTGTGCACAAGTGTCTGGACGCAACCCATGTCCACAAGCGTTAACGCGTATGCTCACCACAGGTAGTGCCTTGTTTAATGAGGATCTGGGGAGAAGACTAGCCCATTTCCGGAACAGGTGCAAGCCAGGTGTCCCTGGTTTTTGCATTTGTGACACCGCAGTCCACTAGACTTCTGGGTTATTGACCGCAACAAAAAGCAATCATGGGCCCAATGATTTGGGCCCCCGCATCTGAAGCAGTTAACACTTCTGGTATTCTCGCTAGCTGTAGGCAGTGGTGTAGGTGCATATGCGGCCTCTAGAGGTTGCACCACGGCGGCGACCTCCTCATCTCTGGTATACATCAGCATGGCATGAGCCCTCTCAAGCAGTTCTTTCAATGACCAGCTTGTCCATTCGGGTTGAGGCTCGCAAAAGTCCCTTTGCATCGCATGGCAATCCATTCACTAAGGCTCCCTTTATCCAACACTCTAGTGGCATTTCACCTACCAGGCGTGCTAGCCGCTGCAAATCCGTCAAAAATTCATCCACGATCTCCCTTGGCCGTGAACTGTTCCAATGCGTAAACGAATCCGTCCCATAAGCGTTGGTCCTCCGAGAGTTACCGTCACGAGCCGCACCCTTCAGCTGCAGCGGCAGTACTCGCTCCACTTTAGTTACCTTGTACAGCTCACACCTTAACTCTACATCCTCTAGCCATTATACTATTGGAACGTCCATTGCTGCGCCACTGAACTCAAGGGTGAATCGGAGATCAAACTGTCTTAGAGCCACGATTAAAATACAGCTGGAATAGCTTGTATCAGAAGTCTTTGTCTAACGCAAAGCTACAAAACTTTTTGGTTAAAATGTCAAGCAGAGGTTCGCTAGTCACAAGTTGAGTCAACGTTCTCTATTTGCATGTCTTAAACGCTTCTCCCACTCCTCCCAGCGACTTGCCTTTTATAATGTTTCGGCCACACTCAATTTGCATATACCACATGAGACTGGAGGCTTTAAAAGACAACAGCCGCCATCTTGGGCCTCTTTTTTTCTTTTTCTGTCTTTCAACCTGCTGCCGAGACAGATTCTCGCCCGTTTGTGAGGGAGGTCTTCTCTATGTTTATCACAGTGGAATTACTTCAGTAGTTACACCATAATATGAAAGCCCAAGTGAACTTTAATGGATCTCTGTCTGATCCAATTTCAGTTGAAAACGGTGTGAAACAAGGTGATATACTTGCTCTTACATTATTTTCCATACATTTCGCTGTGATGATGATGCATGCTTTCAACAATTGCAATATTGTGATGAAGTTTCGGTTTCGCACATCAGGGAAACTTTTTAACCTTAGACGTCTCAACACAAAGTCGAAAAATTTTCAGAACCTTGAACTTTTATATGAGATGATGCAGATCTGGTTTCACATTCAAAAACACATGATTATGGACAAGTTATCAGAGGCTTGTAAACCTTTTGGACTTACGATTAGCCTCAAGAAAAAATGTTATGCATTCCCCTCCTATAGGAATGCCATATGTTGAACCAAACATCTTGGTTAGTGGTAAGAAGTTAAATGTCACGGACAATTTTGTTTATCTGGGTAGTACACTGAGTAAAGACTGTACCCTTGATGCTGAGATGAATCACAGAATAACCAAAGCCAGTTCTGCTTTTGGAAAACTGGAGAAACGTGCGGTCAGATCGTGGAATCACATCAAAAACAAAACTAAGTATTTACGAAGCATGCGTTATCACTACGCTGCTATATGGGTCAGAGACTTGGACAACATATAGAAGGCATCTAAAGCTATTGGATAGGTTTCACCAAAGTTATATTCAGAGATTGTTTTATAGCGAGATCGATAAGGGTAAAAGACCACAACAAAAACCAAGAAAAAGGTTTAAGAATTCTCTGAAAAAAAATCTTGAAAATACTTGAGATGGATCTACATAACTTGGAAGCCTAAGCGAATGATCAATCAGGATGGAGAAAAATTATCAGAGAAAGTTGTAAGATTTTGGAAGAGCAGCGTGTAGATTTTGGTGTCTTAAAACACGTTTTAAGACAGCAGGATAAAAATATAATGTCAGACAAATTACAACAGGAACTAAAGTGCACTGTATGTGGCAGATACGGTTTGTCAAAAGCTGGTTTTGTAAATCATCTGAAATCACACAAAGACAGGGACGGCAATCTTATGAGGAGGCTTTTACAGCACATCCGACAACACTACGTTGTCATATTGGTGGTCTAATTTGCAAATCTAAAAGTAGCCTGACACGACATTCGAGTATTCACAATATGATCATGCGATTACTTTTACAAGAAGGAAAGATTTTATGTCACATATGTGTACTTTAATGTAGGACTAAAGCTGGATTAAAAAGTCACCTACATGCACACAGACGCACAACACTTAACTGAAGAGATAGCAAACTTCTGTCAAGAAGTAGCAATCATCATATATATATATATATATATATATATATATATATAAATATATTTCTTTAGAAATATATTTTCTTATAATATATATCAAGACTTATTTAAGAAGCTCTATGTAATTACAGAGCAATATAGAGAATAAATGACAAAAAGTTACACTCCAAAATTCATGATGTTGGAATATAACTTTTTGTCATTTATTCTCTCTCTCTCTCTCTCTATATATATATATATACTTTCTATTTATTTTTACATAAGCAATTATATGTTGCTACATATTAATGAGCATGTTTCAGTCAGCTAGTTACTAGAAATGAGAGGTCTCTAGTTGCTTGTAACTAGCTGACTGAAACATGCTCATGAATGTGTAGCGACATATAACTGCTTCTGTAAAAACAAACAGAAAGTATATTGTGCCCTACTTGAACACTCTTGTATTCACCTCGTTAAATTTCAATCGTTATTCTTTGGATTTTTGTCATTCTTTGGAAAATATTAGCCTTGGTTTATATATATATATATATATATATACTTATTTGACTCATCTGTCCAGTGGTCTGCATCAATTTGTTGTTTTGATACCTCATTGCTATACAGCTTCCTATTTCAGTAACTTTCCAAAAACTCGTGAAACTCTGTTGCATTAATTTTATAGTTTGCACTTTCATATGCCTGTGAAATTATATATACACCTGATAATTCTTTCGTCGTTGCTTTCAAAATCAATGCAGATGAATTTTGTCAACAACACAATGTTTATTTATAATATAACTAGCGAGGGGTACCCGGCGTTGCCCGGGTGTTTTTCGGGGTATGTGAAAAAAAGCCAAAGCGTTGACGACGCGCAGTTGGAAAATAGTAAAGTGTTTTAAAAAAAACAGGTGCGCGTTTTTGATTGACGTGACGGCGATAGGTATTCAGTAGTTATTTTGTGCGGGACAGTTTTGAATAAATGTTTTTAAAAAGCCGCTCCCTGTTTATTAGGAGGAGCGAAATGAAAGCTAGAGTCTGATATGACGAAGTCGACATTGACCAAACTGGCTCTGGGCCTCTGATTAGAGTAGAGGTTCACTTTTTTTTATACTGAAAAGCGAATGTAACGCGTGCCGATGTGGGAAATGTGGAATAATTAACGTTTGAAAGTGAATAAAATTAAATAGAGAGGCGAGCTCCATGGATAATTCGTAGATATTACAATTTATAGATGATATAAAAAGTTTTAAAAAGTTGTGAAGCGAGCAAGCGCTTGTTTGAAAGAAGCCTTTCGTGGACATCGAGGAAAAGCGAACATACATACATACATACATACATTTGCGCTTTTATATATATAGATGATGACTGTTGACAAGAGAGATGGAACATAACTGCTTTTAGCTGTAAGAGTAACAGTGTGTGTGTGTGTGTGGCACACAACTGTCAGTCTTCTATATTCTTTCTCTGCCATTGTTTACGTTAACTGTGTCTTATAAATACTTCAACCGACATTCCTGAAATGTAAATATTTTAAATATTTAATTTTATTTTGCGTTACACAATTCTAATGTCCCAATCTGAAATGTAAGCCTTCTTTTGTTTTCTGTGATAATTACAATTCCATTCATTTTTATGGGACAAAATAATGTAGATCAAAAACCATATGGAATTTTATCGGCATCACCCTGGCTTAATATTACTCGTAATATTTTCAAGACTAAGGTCAAAAAGCATCTCCTGTCTTTTTGATCATCATCTTTCATTATTGTTAGTTTCTTACAGCAAGTGGTTTCATGCCTTCCATAAAAAATAAAGTAAATCAATATACAAAAAAGAAATATACTTTTCTTCATTTATAAAATATCGGTCAATTAAATTCGTTAAGAGTTTTTTTTCCTTGTCGATGAGATAAATGGTTGCAGCTCAGCTGAAACATTTCTCATACTCGGATTATCTACTCCAGATAATCCGGCTCAGATTAACTCAATGTAAATTCTCAGAGGATTATCATTAGAAAGAGATTAAAAGTTAAAGAATTTACGCCATTCTAGGTGATAAAAGATACTAGGGGTATTGCCTTAGTAGCACTGGTTAGTTGCGTCTGTTGAATAGAGATACACATCAACATAAACTAGTGGATTAACCCAGCATGGTCTGGCCATCGAATATGTCAAACACGAACATTTTAATCCTTATCCCCGAGTGGCTTCTGGGCCTTGATAAGTGGTGATTTTCATGAGAAAAAAAAAGTGTGAAAAAAGTAAATCCGCACTCTCCACCAATTCATAGAACAACGCCGACTCTTCTAAAAATTCTGTTACAAAAAAAACAAAACATTTCCATTGAAATTTCTAAGTTTCATTACTAGAACTGCCCACATGAGCAACTCTACATCTCAGGGCTGCTTTCCTACTATTACATTCTTTTTTTTTTTTTTTTTTTACAAGGTAGTCACCACTTATCAAGGTCAGGAAGCCACTCGTGGATAAGGGTTATTGTTTGTACAGTACATTAGTGTTGGAGATTTGACAAAGTGTCTTACTTAAGGAGGCGGTTCATCAGGAATTTGTTTACATTGGACTTGAAGACATCCAATTTGTAGTCAGGTGGGAAACAGGCAGACGGAGCAGAGTTCCATAGGTATGCACTTCTAAGAAAGAAGCTTTGTTCATGGAATCTACGTTTAGATTTTGGCACAGATAAGGACTGGGGAAAATTTTTGACAGTGGTTTCAGCTGGGCGGGTGTTGATCGTGAAAGATTGATGAGGGAGGACCAGAGATTGGAGTTCAGACGAGCATCTGCCGTGGTAGTAACGATAACACAAAGACAGGCTCGCAACATCTCTTCCGTGGGAGAGAGGTTGCAGGGAAGAGAAAAGGGCATCACCCACTAGGCCACGAAGTCTATTTTGTACTCTGTCAAGGCAGGATAGGCTGTTTTTAGCAGCTCCTCCCCAGATGTGGCAGCAGTACTCCATCCTTGGACATACTTGGCTTTTATATAGATAGATCAGGAGTGAGATATCTTCTGGAGCGGTAGAAGGATCCTACCATTTTTCCAGCGACCTTGGCAACTGACTTGATGTATGTATTCCATTTCAGGTCAGGAGTAAAGGTCAATTCCAAAAGTTTATCAAAGCATGGAGCTTCCCCTAGACGAGAGCCACTCATTTCAATTGATGCCAGATGGGGGTCAGAGCGTTGATGATGTAAAGATAGGAGCTTGGTTTTGGATGCATTAAAAGTAACCAGCCACCTCCTCCTCCACTGTACCACGTGCTCAAGATCAGAGGAGAGAGAATCTGAGAGAACTTTGTCATTTACAGCCTTCGATGTGTTGCCATAGATGGTCGTGTCATCAGCATAGATGTCAACGAATGATTTAAGTATGTGTTTTGGGAGATCATTGATGTATATCAGGAAGAGAGTTGGGCCTAGGATGGACCCCCAAGGGACTCCAGCATTAATATTGAGGGCCTCTGATTTCTGCCCATCAACCACTACTCTTATGAGCCTATCAGAGAGAAATGATTTAATGATTGAGAAAATATTTCCAGTTATACCGTAGCTGGAAATCTTGTGAAGTAGGGCCTTATGCCATACCTTATCTAAGGCCTTTGATATGTCAAGAGCAATTGCCCTAGAGACAAAGCCTTTGTCAAGAGATTCACTAATCCTATGAGATATAACAGTTAGCACATCTGCTGTAGATCTGGCAGAACGGAAACCATATTGCATGTCACTAAGAAGGTTATTTCTGCTGAAGTGGGTGACTACTTCTCTATTTAATAGGGATTCCAGCAGCTTACTCATGACACACAGGAGACTTATTGGTCTGTACTGAGAGGGAGATGACTTATCACCTGAATTCTTAAATACAGGGCATACTGATGAGGTTTTCCAGGGTGTTGGGAAGCACTTCTCTTTAAGGCAACGCTTAAACAGTTTTGTAAGTATGGGGGCAAGTTCTAGTTGAAGCTTTTTCAGCACAATGATTGGAATGCCGTCAGGGCCAGTTGCTTTACTGGAATCTAGGTTCTTGATTAGCTTGGCGACATCATGCACAGATATTGTATGTTGCAGAGTGTGTTGTCTGTTATAAGAGGAAATACAGGGGGTTGACAGCCTTCGTCGCATAGGGTAGAATTAGTTGCAAAGTTCTTGGCAAATAGTTTGGCCTTATCTGATGCTGACGAGATGACCTCAGGTCCATTGATGGTGGTTGGGATAGAACTCGCGCTTCTGTTCAGGATCCTATTTGTTATTTGCCAAAACTGGTGGGAACCAAGCCACTGCTCAGCTACTTTGGATTTAACGGACTGAGCATATAGCTCTCTTGCATTTTTTATTACTCTTTTACAGTGGTTGCAGGCAGTCCTGAAGGCAGCTTTAGTCTCAGTGCATCTATTACGTTGGTAGCTATGGAAAAAGTGATTTCTGTGCGCAATGGCAGCAGCACATTCTTGGGAGAACCATGGCTGGCTGTTAGGTTTTTGTTGGAATTTTTTGGATGGTATGAATCGGTCTATGCCTACAATTACCCATTCGGTCAGGTCTGATACCATGGAGGACACATCCTTTTTTAAACATGGAATACAGTGATAGATCATATATAAGTGTATGGAAGCTATCCCAGTCAGCAGTAGAGTATCGATATACAGTACAGTGGAGAGGAACATTTCCAGACTTACTGCATTTCGTTTTTATCTTAACTGATACGATGGAGTGGTTGTTTTGAAATGCAATGTAAGCAATTTTTTGTTGAAAAATCATAACAGTGTTGTCTCACCAATCTCCTGACACTCATTAACCCGTATCCTGGAGTGGCTTTCAGGCCTTTATAACCAGTGACTCTTTTGTAAATTAAATAATCATAAAATGATTATAAAGTTCAATGAAATAACGCAACAATTCTTTTTCAAAAACAAAACAGTTATTTAGTTTTTTTTTCTTTTGTTATTTGGTTAACCCACATCTAAAGAAAAATCCAGAGTAACAAAACGAAAAACTACCAAACGAAAACATAACATGAAACAGCAAATATGTTAACAAAAAATTAATACAACAAAATACTATATGGTTGTTTTCAAGTCCAATGTAAACAAATTCTTGAATAATCAAATTCTGCCCTATTTCCACCACAATCCATCATTATGGTGGTGTCTCATCTGAAGACAAATTCACAGTAACAAAACAATAGCAAATACGTTAATAAAAATCACAAGAACAACATATTACGCACGAGACGTAACTTATACGAGCAGATGCACTTCCTTTTTTGATTTAGCTTTTTTAGAGATCTTGATGCGTAAACGTTCTTGGTATTTTATTTATATCCTCCTCCAGAAGGTTAGGCACAAAGTCAGGTGTAGTTTTGAAAAGCCGCGCACTAGGAGAAGCATACTCTAGTCTAAAAAAATGCTTCAGCAGCCCTATTGGCATTCTCTAGTAGGGGTGTCTAATGCAATTAGCAATAAACTAATCCCTTTTCAAGTAAAGCCGGGGAGAGGGGATCTCCTAGAACTAAACAGAATCATCCCTCAGCCTGACAGCAACAAAACCATTGTTGGATTGATTATCAAAGACATATCCTTGAATCACCCAGCCATTTCTTAAGTTGTGCAAGGTGATGTTTTTTCCTATGTATCAAATAAACTGAGCATAATTAATAAAACTTATATAAGGTATAAATCCGTTCATTCCACCCATTCATAGGTTAGATCAAACAACTCCTATTCTAACAAGTCGTTTACAAAAGACAAACACTGCCATAGAAAAATGGTTCCCAGCATTAAATGACCGTAAAAGTGTATTAAGTCATTACAGAAAATAACTTTATTATTCATTAGTGAAAATTGCTCATCAAAAAACTAAGGTAAATAATTAAAAAAAAAACAGTAAGAAAAGCGTTAACAAAAAATGATTGTAATGTTAACGACATTAAATAAAATAAAACCAGCCTTTTATTATACACTAGCGTTTCCCGGGTGTTTGGAGGTGTGTGTTGAGCAAAAAAAAAAAAAAAAAAAATTAGGAGTAGTAAGCAGGCTCGAACCCGTAACGCACCAGAGGAAAAAAGGCGGAAAAAAAAAAAAAAACAGTCTTATCGATGCACCTACAGAGGTTGTGACGTCACGGGTGGTCGAAATAATGCCTTTTGTGTCATTGTTGACGAGCGGTTTGAATGATTTGCAAAAAATGTTGGCAAAAAAAAAACAAAAAAAAAAACGACCCTCCTTGTAGAAAACTACCCAGTTGAGGGAGAAGGAATTAATGTTTTTGGACAATTTTTTTATATTTGTCGTCTGAAGAGTCGAGCTTCAAAAGGATACAGAGCTTGTGAAAATCTGTCACCTCTGTCAAAAGTTTTAGGCAGACAAACATACATACATACATTTAAAGAAACAGGTGAGATTTATATAATAGATTAGCCTGGGTGCCCAGCGTTGCTCAGGTATTGCAGGTGTGTGTTGAGCATAAAAAAAAAGAAAAAATGAAGTTGTAGTAGGCGGCAGGCACGCAGGCTCAAACCTGTGATGCAAAGGGGGAAACGAAAGTGGAGGTGTGTGTAAGTGTGTTGGTTGAGCAAAAAAAAAAAAAAAAAAGGAAAAATGCGAGCGCCAAAAAAAAGTGATAGTAGTCAAAACCGGAAGTGACATAGGTTTAAGTTAAGGCTAGACAATCAAAAAGAGGCAATGACTTTCGAAAATATTTGCGAAAAAAGCAACCCCTTTCTGTAGAAAAGTGCCCCGTTGAGGGTGAAGGAATTTATGTTTTCGGCCAATTTTTCGATATTTGTCGTCCGAAGGGTCGAAAATGATACTGATCTCATGAAAATCCATCGCCTCTGTCAAAAGTTTTTGTGAGATATACATGCATACATACATTTAAACAGACAGGTGAAATTTATATTATAGAAGATGAGTGAGAACCATTTATCGGAAAAGAAGAAATAATAACTCAATGCCTTTATTGTTCACCAGCTGGCATCACCTATGAACTCGTAGCACACGTGCTCATGACATATATACTCCCGATCAAACTGACAAGCAGCAACACCCCACCTCTTCATTGTTGAGGTTCCTGGTGGAAAGCCTTCTACTATTTACTATAGTTTCTTCCCTTGGATTGCTAGACTTTGGAACTCCCTCCCTGTTTCCTGTTTATCTGACTGTACTGACCTGCAGAAATTTTAATGTAATGTGAACATACATCTCGCTAGTAAACTCCCCACAATACCCTGTTAGACATGATTGTAAATAGTTTCCCCTTACATCCAAGTGGCAATATGGCTTGTTTTCGGTGAAAAAGAATTTAAAAAAAAAAAAAAAACACATTGCAGTTAATAATTACATAATTATTTAATTGAATGAATAAACTGCACTGGAGAGTAAAGTCAAATAATTGTTTGTCACAAAGTTTATTTCAGATATCCTTTTTTATTAACAAACTCAGTAAGGTCATATTTTTTATTATCTTTGAAACAGCTGTGACTTGGGGAGGAGCAGGGAGAAGTGGAAACAGGAAGTTCATCTGTTACCCTAAGTAACCATATTGTTTTAAACATTCTGTATTCGGTTTTTATTAGGCTGTTCCTAGAGGTGTACCAATTAATCGGCAAGTAATTGGTAATCAGCCAAATTGGCCAATTTGCTGATTAATCGGTCGATAATTACCTTTCTCAGCGAATATTGCTTTCCTGACTGCTGGAAAACTGCTTCTGTGGCACCAGTTTTCAAGAATTCTGGCGAAAAAACTGACCCATTAAATTATCGCCCAATTAGCCTTCTCTCACTTTTCACCAAAACATTTGAGTCCATAATAAACCAAGCTCTAGTCCATCACCTTACAGATGCTAAACTTTTGACCGACCAACAATATGGATTTAGGCAAACTCGTTCCATGGCAGATATCCTAACTGTAATCTCTGACGTATCTACCATTTATTGGACAAAGCAGGGGAGGGGAGAGCGGTAGCCCTACATATATAGAAGGGTGTTGACAGGGTATGGCACGATGGTCTAAGGAAAATCATATCATACGATATCACTGGAGGGATACTTAACATGATTAAATCCTTAAGAGAAAAATCCAGGTTATTCTTGACAGTCATACATCTAAACAATATAAATGTGGGAGTATCTCAAGGGTCTATCCTTGGACCTTTATTATTCCTAATATTCATGAATGACCTCCCTGATAAAATAGTCTCTGAGATTGGTATATTTGCTGATGACACCACGCTCTATAACAGGTATGACAGGAAAACAAATGAATATATATCTAAGGAAATGGCAGAAAAATTAGAGGATGACCTCCAATCGGTAGTAGGATAGGGACATAAATGGATGGTCACATTCAATGCTACCAAGACTAAACTTGTTTCCTTCAATAATTGCAAGAAACCTTCTCTACTACCAATAGCAAGGGCCAAAGACACATTACCTGAAAGTACTTTTTTTAAACTTCTCAGCCTAATTTTCACAGGGAACATGAGTTGGAACAGTTACATTGAGAGCATTGCCAAGACTGCTGTGAAGAAGGTAGGCTCTCTCTACCATGCTAGAAAACTACTAATGCCTGAAAGTATCTTGTACTTCTATAAGTTATCAAAAGAAAACAGGGCATAATGCAGAAGTGGCCATCCCCCAACTCTCTCCTTAAATTTTATTCCAAATATCTATCGGGCACCCAACCCCCATTACTATCGAGACATTCCGCATTGAAGTACCCATGCCTGAATCCATGAAAGAAAGTGAGTTAGACATCCCATCCCCTCAACAATTCATTCCTCAAAAACATGTGCCAAGGCCACAATGAGAAACCATCCAAAAGTCCCACCTCCACCCAAATGAAGCAGTGTGCGGGGTGGAGGGGGGGGGCAACTGATGCCAGCCAACATGATTTGCTTGGTAAATTGGAAGTTCACTCGACTTTAGTCTCATTCATGGCTGAAAAGCGAATATGTCAAAGACTGTGAATACACCTTACCTCAGAGATATGGGAATGTTCCAAAAATAACCGATTTCAAAACAACTTCCCCAAAGATTTTTCCCTTGCCACCCAAATCAACAGTCTAAACCAATCTTGCGATAGTCTTATCCTTGTTGATTGAGGGAAAATGCAGGTCCTGTGCAAATCTAGGAGGTTCAGACCCCCAGGCTTTGCCTCGTTACTTTGAGAAGGTGTTATGGAATAGGTAAACAGAATAAGTTATCTAACTTTGTAGCTATCTATTTATCGATCTAGCTATCTGTCCATCTCAATCTATCTAACTGGAGAGGTAGACAAGAGATGGATATGATGATGTTTTCATAAAACCTGTCGAAATATAGCAAAGCTATATCATAGACAAGTTTACCGGAAGATCTTATCAGCTGATATGAGCTACGTGCGAGTCACATGGATCAGGTTAGCTGGAGATGATTAGAAGTTGGAATTTGGACATGGTGAACAGCAGATGGGTTAATTATTGTCCACCGCCACATCCCCCCCCCCCCGCCTTGGAAGGGAGGTGACATGTTTCTCAATGGAAACTGTTAAAGACACAAGAAAAGAACTCACTTTCCATGTTCATCTGTGTCATCATCTGGGAAGATGAATAAAAAACTAAAACCGATTATTGTCTTGGAGTAAAGGTCTTTCGTTCAACAGATTCCAGCTCCTCCAAGAAGATGATTCCAGATGGACCAGTGAATACAAGGTATGTTGGATATATGACACACACACACACACGCATATAAACTTAGACGATCACAGAACATAAAACGTGTATATATACATCACACGAAATAGACAAGCACGGTTCAGAAAGTGAAGAACCACTAAAGACATCAGTAACACATTAAGGACACGTCACAAACAAACACGAAATGTATACACCCGTTTAGATGGGTGCTGTTCATGGTAGCATAACATAAAGGATTTAGTTTTTTGCTAATCACCTGAGGCGCCCCTACCAGTGAATGCCAACGAGTCTGCCCAAATACATTTTGCGGGTCAGAATGCACCTCCTTAGGAGCGCTGACTTTTCAATCTCGCTTTCTAACCCTTGTGTCACATTTCAGAAACAAACATCTTTAAAAATAAATTTAGTCACCTCATTCTAGACGCATTTATCAAGTATTTTCCTTCAGATGCTTAATTACTTTCAAAATAATGATATCAAATGCTTTGTGTGTTTTGTTCAACAATTGCTTTTAAACATTGTCAAGAGGCCATAGCCATTCTCTACCTTTTTCATCTTGAAGGCTCTCATTACCACCATGGAATTTCTTAAATCAAATTTGTCCAATCACTTGAGGATAATTATCCTGTACACTTTGTTGGCATTGACTTTTTGTGGAGCAAAAATAGAAAAATCCTAAAATCAACTTTTTGAAAACAAACTAAAAAATCAGCCCTTTTTTTTTTTTTAACAATCAAACAGAAAAAAATCTGGGTGAATTCTTCGACATACAGACACGTTTGAGCAAACCTCTGTTGAGAAACAAGCAGACCAAATTCTGATGTTTATAAGGAATGCCGCAAGGGTGTGGTCATTGTGGAAAGAAGATCAGAAGATGTTTATTCTGACTTGACCTCTTGGCTGCAATTTCATCAAACACAGAATTTGGCATGCTACCAATTGGCTTGGAATTAGGATGTTCAGCATTTTCTGGATAATTTTGGACGAGTCTCCTCAATTGCCTAAGGGATTGTTTCTGACTGAAAGTGACCCTTAGCCTTTTTAGCAATGAAATCATATAGCATGTGTGGGCTAAATAAAAAGAGGCAAATAACAGTAGGATAAACTATTAATTGCACATTTTGCACAGAAAATAAGAATCTTCTATTTCTGGGTAGTGCAATTATATTAGTAATTGACCCTGATGTTTTTGGTTTCTTTTCTTATGGGAGGGGGGGGGTATAAAAGAGATATTCTGCAGAAATAGTTTTTAATCATTTTCTTCTTTTATTCTGCACAATAAGGCCCACACTGCTATTTTTTTTTTTTTTTTACTCACGTTCACCCCAAACAAGGCATATTGCCACTTGGACGTAAGGGGCTTCTATTTGAGACCATGCCTAGGAAAGCCTTTCAGCAGCCTTAGCAATGTCTTCAATGTATTTGTTTTAGTTCGTATGTCCTGTGAATGTTAATTTGAGGAGTTTGAAGGAAGAATTCTTAGGTAGAGTGTTATTTGTAATGGATATCGGTGGTTGGAGAGGCTTATCTTAATTGTTAAAGGAGAGCAGCTTGGTCTTACTCATTCAGTCTTATCAAGAAGATACCAAAAAATGGTTTTATGCAGAACATGAAAAGAAACCGGAATCTTAGCAAGATCTCCATCATTCCAGTAATTATAAGAGCAACAAATCTAATGAAAAAGAATTTTAAAAAACTAACTAGCGAATATACCCAGTGAACCAAGTGCAAGAAAAATACAAACCGTTGCACTTAAAGGGATGGTTAGAATCTTAAAAAGATCTCTCGGTTGGAATGCCTAAAGTAGCAGGTCCTGTGATGAAAAATTTGTGATAATGAACATCAGAGTTCTCTTTTCTTTGTTTCAGAAATGCTGCGTAGGAAGTAAGGCCTCTCAGGAATTGGAGATTTCTTTGGACAACTGTGAAACTACTACGCCACACGTCTATAGTGCCTTATGGTGATTTTTTATTTAAATTTTTTGCATCGCAAATCATTGATGAAGAACGATAAAAAATAAAAATATGAGCCAAAATGATTGGAATCTTTTGGCAAAGCATAAAAGTTTTTTTTTTAAATTTGATAAGGAATATTGTCTGGAAATCACCCCCCCCTCTCTCCCTGTAAAACATTCGCAAGAAATACTCGTCTATCTAGAACAACTATCAAAAATTTCGCTCATTTTCTATCTATGCCTAAAACTAAACAAAAATTCCATGAGCAAAGTTTCTTTGCTAGAATTCTCCATCTGTAGAACACAATTGTGTGGGGCTGCTTCACAACTGACTATACCATGGTCGTTTTCAAGTCTAGTATAAATAAAATTTTGTTGAGTCAAAATATAATTAAACCTTATCCAAGTTCCACAATTATTGATCATCACAGTGTTGTCACAGTCTACCTAACACTCATTAATCCTTATTCTAGAGTGAACCCCCGGCCTTGATAAGCCTGAAGGAAAAAGAAAAAGAAAAAAAACAAACTTCTATCTTTTTACTGGTTGGATTTTCATCAATTTTGTCAAACTATTTTTGGATAAGGAAAGCATCCATTAAATGTCGGAAATCATCGTGATGACGATTTAAAAATATATTTGTTCATTTTATGGACATTTTCATTATTAGATAAAAATAACATCTTTTGTATTAACAACTCAAAGGCGGTAACATTTTTCACTTTTAAAACTTTTAATTTTCAATCTTTCTATGTATAACTAGCAGGGAGACCCGACGTTGCCCGGGACTGAATGATGATCAACAAATGTTTCGCACTCCCATATTTTTATTGTCATCGAATTCTGTGAGATCACCCATTTTTCAATCAAATCAATTTGGGACACTGGAAAGAAGCTTCACGTGCCTCAGTGACTTAGTTCACAATATATTGTAGTTGTGTGGCAATAACACTTCTCAAATGCACTTGTCAAAATCGCCTGTTCCTTCTTTCATCAAATGATTTCGATTATCAATATTTATCAACGATATTCCGATACAAAACTTGTTTCTGAACACTGCCAAGCACATAAAACACCTTCATTTGAAATGTCTCATAAAACTAACCCAGCCGTTTTCAAGTCACACAAAGTTATTTTTCTATAATAATAATAGAGATAAAAACTAAAAGAGGTTTTTTACTAATTTAAGTTTTTATAATTTTTCATCCTTTGAAATAAAACAGAAATATTCAAATTAATGAACATTACATATTAGTAGTGTAACCCCTCCATCAAAAAAATATGCTTTGAACTTGCTATTTATCTAGATATATTACGAAAATCATAGAATTAGGTCAGTAATTTTTCATATATACATTTTCACCATTCCTTATGAACTACCAAAAAAACAAAAAACTTACTAATGACTCTTGGAGGATTTCTTTACAAATTCATTTTAAGGAGTGGGGTAAGTCTGACTTGCTATTTGCTTTCTCCTTCTCTTCATCACTTGAAATGGCTTCATCAGGAGGCTAGAAAAATGCACAACAAGATGGAAGTATATTTATTGACAAATAAATATATATTCATACTTGCATTTGAAGCAGCCATCATCCTCGTCAGATTGAGCTGGCTTATTTCCGAGCACAAACCGCATCTCAAATCATTGCAATCCAGTTTTGACAATCCTACACTAGATCGCAAGAAATGGCTAACCTTAACCGGATTCCAGCGTTGGAGACCAACTACTTGTGGCCCAATAATACCGCCAGTTCGTCCTTAATTGATATCACCACAGTCTTCAGCTGCTCACTGATACGTTTGTGCCAGCCAGACAAAGTGGGAGGAGAGAGGACCTTGCGGATGAGTTCTTTCTCTGGTCGACGAGCTGCATGTCCAAACCACCAGAGACATTGGTGAAGAAGGACGGACAGTAGATGGCATAGGTTTAGTCGTTGGCAGAGAGTAAAAACTGGAACATGATCTCATTATGGCAATGCAGAATGCTACGAAGACAGTCGTTGTCGAAGACTTCCATTTTGTGCAGATCTGCCGCCCTCATAGACCGTGTCTCACAGCTATAGAGAAGGATGGTTCTAACTATCGCCTGTAAGATGTGCCTCTTCATGTCCAAATGTGTTTCCGTTGAGTCCATGGAGATGGAAGACTGCAATTTGTGCTGCTACTATTCCTATATTGGCCTTTATTATAGAATGTTATGCTAAAGCTGAGTCCCTAAGATTTTGTTGTATATTTTTGTAAGAATATGCTTGGGGAAAAAAAAAAAAAAAAAACGTTTTGATTCTTCTAATAAGCTGTAATTTGTAATTAACTGAAGTACTCATCTCTTCATTTCTCTCAAAATGTTGATTCAATCAGTGGAGCTTTTTAAGATACAGTCGACAGATTGATTTTTTAAAAATATGTTGTTTTAACAAAAACAAATATTACTTAATTACTAATTAAAATCAGAGAGCAGAAATTTGTTTATAGGTAAAAGTGATTTTTACAAAAAATTGGGTAAAATTGCATTTTCTTAGATGTTATAAAGTAGGTAGTAGGAGGCTAAATACAGAGGACATAACTCTGAAAGGAATATTTTAGATTACTTGTGTCATGGTGGCAATATTTGTTGTCTATAGTGATAAACTTTTCTTTTTTTCTAAAAACACAATAGCAGTTGTTTTACTCGAATTTTCATAATTTTTGGATATATTACTATTTTCGACATGACAATTAAGTACATAATATTGTTTTTGCTTAAAACGATATTTTTAAAAAATCGATTTGTGGATTATAGCTTAATAAGTACCCAACCACTTGCTAATTGTTTTGAATGTCAGTACGAACATCGAGAATTGTTTTTAGCTGATTCACATCTTGTACACAGTACAAATATGAAAATTAAATGCCAAAATAATTAATCTATTTACTTCTATCTTATTCTTGAATATTAAGCCATGTGATTCTTGTTTATTATTTTCAGATTACTGTAATATATTTTCTGGAAATGTAAAGAAATAAACCTGCTGTTCGGGGGAAAGTATAGATTTTAGTTTTACTGGTAGTTTAAAATTTAAAATTTTAAATTTAAAAAAAAAACAAAAAATTGATCATTTTAAAAATACAATTACAAGAATCATCTTTAACATTGGAAAATACGCATAAATTTTTCCGATTCCGATACCCGAAAAAGTTCTGATTAATCATTCCGACACTATTATCTTTACATTTCTCTTGCCATCTGTGTGTCGCTTCAATCACCTGCTAATTGTTTTGAATGTTGTTATATTCAGACAAAGAATGACTCTTTTTAGTTGATTTATATAATGAACTTGTAGACAGCACAAACATGAAAATCAAACTACTTGTATATTTATGAATTATATACAAGACATCTATCATTTTTAGTTATATTTATGAATTATATACAAGACATCTATCATTTTTAGTTATATTTATGAATTATATACAAGACATCTATTATTTTTAGTTATATTTATGAATTATATACAAGACATCTATTATTTTTAGTTATCTTTATGAATTATATACAAGACACCTATTATTTTTAGTGATCTTTATGAATTATATACAAGACAACTATCATTTTTAGTTATCTTTATGAATTATATACAAGACACCTATTATTTTTAGTGATCTTTATAAATTATATACAAGACACCTATCATTTTTAGTTATCTTTATAAATTATATACAAGACACCTATTATTTTTAGTTATGTGAAGAGATGTGTCATAGTTTATAAGTTTAAAATAGTAAAATTAGAGTAGAATAAATAGTGGTAGTGGATGTGACCCAACGGGTCACAGATATGTCTAGTATATCATTAACGTTCAGACGATGGATACAATCACATATTCAAAATAGTATTTTTTGTTTGTTGAGAATGTTAATTACAGGCAGAGGTTATGTTTTCAGTCGAGTTTATCACTATGTTTGAGTATAACATTAACAATCCTTCGTCAAAATATCAGTCATGATTAACTTAAAAACCGATTTAATTTTGGAGTATCTAGGTTAAAGGTCAAGATCACAGAAAAATTCACACTTTTGGTGATAACTTTGGTTCTGTTCATCATAGGAACTCACTTCTTGGAACACCTCAGCAGGAATAACCTTCTTAGTGACACACAATATGGTTTCCGCTCTGCAAGATCTACCGCAGATGTGCCGACGGTTATATCCCACAGGATTAGTTAATCTCTTGACAAAGGCTTTTTTTCTAGGGCAATTGCTCTTGACATATCAAAGGCCTTCGACAAGGTATGGCATAAGGGTCTACTTCACAAGATTTCCAGCTACGGTATAACTGGAAATGTTTTCTCAATCATTAAATCATTTCTCTCCGATAGGCTCATAAGAGTAGTGGTAGATGGACAAAAATCGGAGGTCTGCAATATAAATGCTGGAGTCCCTCAGGGGTCAATCCTAGGCCCAACTCTCTTCCTGATCTACATCAATGACCTCCCTAAACACATACTTAAATCATTCGTTGACATCTATGCTGATGACACGACCATCTACGGCAACACATCAAAGGCTGTAAATGACAAAGTTCTCTCTGATTCTCTCTCCTCTGATCTTGAGCGCGTGGTTCAGTGGGGGAAGATGTGGCTGGTTACCTTTAATGCATCCAAAACCAAACTCCTATCCTTACATCATCAACGCTCTGATCCTCATCTGGCATCAATTGTGATGGATGGCTCTCGTCTGGGAGAGGCCCCGTGTTTTGACAAGCTTCTGGGTTTGACCTTTACTCCTGATCTGAAATGGAACACGTACATCAAGTCTGTTGCCAAGGTCGCTGGAAAGATGGTGGGATCCTTCTACCGCTCCAGAAGATATCTCACTACTGATGCAATTCTCTATCTATATAAAAGCCAAGTACGTCCAAGGATGGAATACTGTTGCCATATCTGGGCAGGAGCTGCAAAAAACAGCCTATCCTGCCTTGACAGAGTACAAAATAGACTTCGTGGCTTAGTGAGGGATGCCCTTTTCTCTACCCTGCAACCTCTCTCCCACAGAAGAGACGTTGCGAGCCTATCCTTGTTTTATCATTATTTCCATGGCAGGTGCTCGTCTGAACTCCAATCTCTGGTCCCCCCTCGCTAATCTTTCACGAAAAACACCCGTCTAGCCGAATCCATTGTGAAAAATTTCCCCCACTCTTTATCTGTGCCTAAATCAAAACGTAGATTCCATGAACAAAGCTTCTTTCTTAGAACTGCACGGACTACAACTTGGATGTGTTCAAGTCCAATGTTAACAAATTCCTAATGAACCGCCCACTTAAGTAAACACTTCATAAAATCTTCACACTAACGTAATGTACTTGCAATAACCCTTATCCCTGAGTGGCTTCCGGGCCTTGTTAAGTGGTGATCACTGTGTAAAAAAAAAAAAAAATTATGGCAAATGAAGTAATGCGTCTTATATGGCCTTAACTTTAAGTCTGTTCTTGCTTGAAATTTTGACAGAATTTCAACTTCAGATTTGAAACTGATGCTCTTTGATAACAGTAAACACAAAATTTCAGTCTGATCAGATAAATATTTTTAGTTATCAACGTTTCCATTGGGAATATTTAATGCATAATAGAGAAGATCCAGATGAAAGTCTTACTCATCCTTATATTGTCATGAGAATGCATGCAGTTTTACAACTTATATATACCTAATATAAATTTGGGAGGGAAAACATTTGAAAGCCAAATCAATTTGTAAGAAGTATTGTTCAGCATTAGTGAAAGCTTGCACACAACGAATGATTTTTTTTTTTTTTTTACAAAATATAAAGATGTATTGCTAACAAAATAAAAAGATGTATTGCTAACAAAATTAAAAGATGTATTGCTAACAAAATTAAAAGATGCATTGCTAACAAAATTAAAAGATGCATTGCTAACAAAATTAAAAGATGCATTGCTAACAAAATTAAAAGATGCATTGCTAACAAAATTAAAAGATGCATTGCTAACAAAATTAAAAGATGCATTGTTAACAAAATAAAAAGATGCATTGCTAACAAAATTAAAAGATGCATTGCTAACAAAATAAAAAGATGCATTGCTAACAAAATTAAAAGATGCATTGCTAACAAAATTAAAAGATGCATTGCTAACAAAATTAAAAGATGCATTGCTAACAAAATTAAAAGATGTATTGCTAACAAAATTTAAAGATGTATTGCTAACAAAATTAAAAGATGTATTGCTAACAAAATAAAAAGATGCATTGCTAACAAAATTAAAAGATGCATTGCTAACAAAATTAAAAGATGCATTGCTAACAAAATTAAAAGATGCATTGCTAACAAAATTAAAAGATGCATTGCTAACAAAATTAAAAGATGCATTGCTAACAAAATTAAAAGATGCATTGCTAACAAAATTAAAAGATGTATTGCTAACAAAATTTAAAGATGTATTGCTAACAAAATTTAAAGATGTATTGCTAGCAAAATTAAAAGATGTATTGCTAACAAAATTAGAAGATGTATTGCTAACAAAATTAAAAGATGTATTGCTAACAAAATTAAAAGATTGCTAACTAATAAGAATATTTGATAAACATGATAAAAGCATTTGTTTTTGTTAAATCAGAAATAGTTTCTGCAGATTAATTAGTTCTGTATGAAAACATAGATGGGTGAAAACAATTCTATTGAGATCAACAATATTAAATGATGTATTAAATTTACAAATCAAGGAGTTACTATTAATGAGGAGGTAGTAATTATGTGTCGTTGAGCTCCTTTTAATAGCATTCCTATTTCAAATTTTTGTCATTAGTTATATGCAAGAATAGATAATCCTGCTTCAAAATTTTTCTTGGCAAGCCAGATAATTTTTAATGTACGAAGAGTTATCTATTTTTAAACAGATTTCTAGATAGATTTTATTCACCTAAAAACAAAAAAAAACAAAAAAAACAAAGAGAAAACGAAAAATAAAACAGAAAAATAAGTGGAATCTTAAGTTTCAAGCTGTTCATATATATTGCCTGGTATGCTATTTCAGAAATGCTGTTAGCATTCTAAAGTCTTTTTCGGTTCATATTAAAAATAATAGAATAAAAATAAACTCCCCTTCCCACACAAAAAAAAATTAAAACATTTTCATCAGATCAAAGAAGTTGTCTACTAAAAATAAAGCATTCATTTTGTGGTTCATGTCATCTGTTTTCTTTTTTGTTTTTTTACATACGTTGACGAGAAAAAAAACTTACCATTTAATATATTTCATTTTTCATCTTTCCAGATTGTACTAAAATTTAAAAGAAAAAATATATACCAATTACAACTATGAATTGTGAGAAATTAACCTATAGAATTAATTATAAAAAGTTACACTAATAAACAAAAAATCATGTGAAGTTATCATGAGGAGGAGGAGGAGTGTAGGCCCACATCCACTCCTGTGCCACTCTAGGTGTGTCAGAAATTTTGTGAAAAATAGTGAATAATTCCACCCCGTCTTTCTAAGCTTATAACTCCTAGAAAAATGTAATTCAAGCCCTAATTTTTTTTTTCAATTAAAGAACAAAGACCAAGGTTTCGTTAAAAAAAAACAACAAAAAACAAACAATGTGTTTTTTTTTAAAAAAAGGTTTTAAACTTCGGACTTTACAGATAAATTTCTAAAAGACACTACTTTTTTTTGTTTTAAATTTGAATATATTATTTATTGACCTTTTCTCTTCAATTTGTGATATATAACACTTTGGTGAGTAAATTAATTATTTACTTTTTAATAAACATTTCAAAATGGGAGGCATGAATTATTCGACCCCCTGTCTTTCCAAGCTTATAACTACTCGAAAAATGTAATTCAAGCCCTAATTTGTTTTTCAATTAAAGGAGCAAGGACCAAGGTTTCATTAAATAAAAAACAAAAGCAAAAACAAACAACGTGGTTAAAAAAAAAAGGTTTTAAACTTCGAACTTTACATGTAAATTTCTAAAAAAACACTACTTTTTTTTGTTTTAAATTTGAATATATTATTTATTGACCTTTTCTCTTCAATTTATGATATATAAAACTTTGGTGAGTAAATTAATTATGTACTTTTTAATAGACACTTGAAAATGGGGGGGGCGTGAATTTAAAAAAAACGTTTGTCTAAAATATTATATTCGGTTTCTTGGAAAGAGCATAAAATTTCATATTGACCCTGAAAATATCGTAAAAATAGAATCAATAGAAAACTTTGGATAGATTTTTAAAATTGAAAAATATTGAGTTCGTAAAATTCATTACTGTTTTTAAAAAAAAAAAAAAAAAATATTTCTATTACTTTTAAAACAACTTTAATAGTTTATTTTGGAAGTATAATCCATAAAGAAAATAAACAACCCACTTTTAAAAGAGAAATTACGAGTTTTTTATATTTTATCCGCAGTTTCGTGTTAGGGGTGTCAAAAATTCCTACGAAAATTCTGATACACCTAGTGCCACTCCTGCAGAGACTCAGCCTTAATGTGCAAATAATTTTGCTTTTTTCAATTTTAATATGTATATTAAAAAACATTGAAAATGTGAATAACAGTATTTAAAAAAACAAATCAGTAAAATTACATTTGGACAGCAATAAATCAAGCTGTAACTTTCTTTACAGAAAAAAAGGAACAATTTTAGTAATTTGAAGAAAAACAACAAAAAGATTGTCATGGCGTTATTATAATGTCAAGGAAATTAATTTTTTTTTTTTTTTTTTTCTTTTATAAGGAAGTCACCACTTATCAAGGCCCGGAGGCCACTCGAAGATAAGGGTTGTTGTGTATACAGTAATCAACGGGATAATATTGTAGTAATCGTTAATAATGGAGATTTGATAAAGTGTCTTACTTAAGGGGGCGGTTCATCAGGAATTTGTTTATGTTGAACTTGAATACATCCAAGTTGTAGTCAGGTGGGAAACAGGCAAATGCAACAGACTTCCACAGGCGTGCACTTCTAAGAAAGAAGTTTTATTCATGGAATCTATGTTTTGATTTAGGCACAGATAAAGAGTGGGGAAAATTATTGACTGTGGTTTCAGCTAGACGGGTGTTTTTCGTGAAAGATTGACGAGGGGGACTAGACATTGGAGTTCAGACGAATACTTGCCATGGAAATAACGACAAAATAATGACAGGCTCGCAACATTTCTTCTGTGGGAGAGAGGTTGCAGGGAAGAGAAAAGCCATCCCCCACCAAGCCATGAAGTCTATTTTGTATTTTGTCAAGGCAGGATAGGCTGTTTTTTGCAGCTCCTGCCCAGATGTGGCAACAGTATTCCATCCTTGGACGTACGTGGCTTTTATATAGATAGAGAATTGCATCAGCAGTGAGATATCTACTGGAGCAGTAGAAGGATCCTACCATTTTTCCAGCGACCTTGGCAACAGATTTGATGTACATGTTCCATTTCAGACCAGGAGTAAAGGTCAATCCCAGAAGCTTGTCAAAACATGGATCCTCCCCAAGATGAGAGCCATCCATTTCAATTGATGCCAGATGGGGATCAGAGCGTTGATAATGTAAAGATAGAAGCTTGGTTTTAGATGCATTAAAAGTAACTAGCCACCTCTTCCCCCACTGTACCACGTGCTAAAGATCAGAGGAGAGAGAATCAGAGAGAACTTTGTTATTTACGGCCTTTGATGTGTTGCCATGTCATGTTTTGGTTGGCTGTTTTTGTTTTACGGCATATCAACCCTTTTCAAGTTATTTAATGCCGAATCCAAAGATTTTGAAGAAAAAATTTTTTTAATAGAATATATTTGTTGTCTTCAAGTCGGTTTCTATTTACTCCATAGTTGGGACCCTAATAGGTACTACCACTCCAGGTCAGAGTGGACCTGGGAGCAATGGCAATTAAAGGGTGGCTCCACACTCCCCAAAGCCTGCAAGCTGGGGCCTCACCACTGGATATAGTTTAAGGTCATATCCAGGACCATGTCATATTTTATTAATTAGCCAAGAATCAACAAGAAGGTTATTTTATATCTTTTCAAGTCAAGTGATTCAATTTCGTATATGCATAAAAATTAAAATGAATTCTCCTTTAAAAACTAGTTCATATAATAAAATGAACAAACAAAAGGTGCAATACTGATTGGGGTGGGGAGGAGGGAACACTTATTTATCTTTCTCATGACATATGTAATGGTTGTCATCAGCACCATCATATTTTTAGTTATGTTTGTAAAGTACAGTATTTATTTAGCAACTTTTAAAGGAACGCATCTATTTTTAAAAGAAAATGTAAACACCACTACAAATTAAATGCTTAAAATTAAAAATAAAAAGCAATTTTTTAAATCAAGGATTTGTGTGTATGTAGAGGGGGGGGGGGGGTATTATCCAAATGCTTTATTCAAAAAGAATTTCACGTAAGGAATACTGGCTAATTGAACTTGAGCTTTTTGAATATTTTACACAATTTTAAATGATTTTTATGTTTTCAAATCTCTTGTTTTCAAAATGTGTGTGTGTGTATATATATATATATATATAAACTTTTTTTTTTTTTTTTTTTTTTTACTCTGACATTGATATTAAAAGTCTTTTTCTATTTAAAATTATTAAAACAAACTTTTTAATATACTCAGTCATGGATATGCGAGCGACTACATAAAAGTTAACTAATTTCTTTCAAAAACGAACGTTCATTAATCATTTTTATGACTTCTTATTAGATGATTGGTTTCATTTCACTTTTTTCTAAATTCTTCACAATTGCATATAATTTAAGATGAAAATGTTATAGCACACAAATATATATATATATATATATAATTCTTTGAGGGGTACAAAATTTATATAACGCAATCATGAAAGGAAGACTTAAATTGATGATTAAAAACGTTTAAAATAAAGTTAACGAAATGAAGAAAAGAGAAGAAAAAAATGGTGGAGACAACTGACCGGTTTCGCCCTCGCTTTATCAAAGTTGCATCGAGCGATTTGTTTTACCGAAAAAAAAAAAAAAAAAAAAAAAAAAAAAAACACGAATGGGAATTGAAAATATGTACAAATAAAATCATGTTGCAAAAAAAAAAAAAAAAAAAAAAAAAAAAAAAAAAAAAATGAAATGCAGCAATGTTATATTACTGAATATCAATATTCAGAGAGGAGTTTTGTAGAGAATTGTTGCACACACACACACCAGCTATATATATATATATATATATATATATATATATATATATATATATATATATATACACACAAGTGACCTTGCCGGTGTGCGTGTGTGCAATAATTCTCTACAAAACTCCTCTCTGAATATTTGGTTGAGAGAGTTAAAATTTGATATATAGGGTATTTAGACCCATAGCACACTTTCGATTTGATTTTTAACCAGCAAAATTTGCTGCTGAATCAAAATTGAAAACAATACAGTTGATCTTGGCAGGGTAAGTTGAATAAAACATTATCCCTGCAAAATTAAACATTCATAACTCAAGGTCGCTTAATTTTTAACCTTTTGTATCCATTTATCAGTTACTCAAATGCTAACAACGCTGGATACATAAATAACGACAAAGGCTGGAGTGCTAAACATTCTGGTTTCGATTCTAGCGAATGGTACCCAAGTCATATTTTTTTTATAACTTTTGAAATCCTTATTTATGTATTGAATAATAATCACTAAAGAATTGGTTCTATATTAATAAATAAGAAATCTGCATGAATTAAAAAATAATGCGTATTTTACAACCGACAACGTTGGGCAGCCTGCCAGTATATATCTTTGGCACCATAATTGACTTTATAATTATTCTGAATGTGAACAAACTTTTAGTATTTAACTTTATATCTCAAAAATATTTTTTATCTATTAATTTTAAAAAGGTTAGGTTTATTTAAAAAAAAAAAAAAAGAAAAAAAAAAGGTTATTAAGTTGACAAGAAGGTTCTTGCAGAATTTTTAATTTTGATTTCAAATGATGTATTTTCAAATAAGTTTTCATTATAATACCTTTACTTTATATATCAGTTAAAATAGCATTTTTCGCTGTAATAATGGATTTTAATTAGATTTTTTCAGTTATTTTTCATAAAAAATATAAACACTTTGAAAATTAAATGCTTACACACAAAAAAATGCATTCTTTAAATTGAAGAATGGGAAAGTTTAGTTATAAATGCATTTTTATTTATTCAAACAGTAAGTAAATGGGTAAAGAATTGTATTTATTTTGTAATGTTAAAAATGTAATTTGTATGTAAAAAATGTAATTTGTATGTAAAAAAATGTAATTTGTATGTAAAAAAATGTAATTTGTATGTAATAAATGTAATTTGTATGTAATGAATGTAATTTGTATGTAATGAATATAATTTGTATGTACAAAATGTAATTCGTATGTAAAAAATGTAATTCGTATGTGATAAATGTAATAAATGTAATTTATATGTGATAAGTGTAATTTATATGTAATAAATGTAATTCATATGTGATAAATGTAATTTATATGTGATGTAAAAAATGTAATTTATATGTAATAAATATAATTTATATGTAATGCAATAAATGTAATTTATATGTAATGCAATAAATGTAATTTATATGTAATGCAATAAATGTAATTTATATGTAATGCAATAAATGTAATTTATATGTAATGCAATAAATGTAATTTATATGTAATGCAATAAATATAATTTATATGTAATGCAATAAATATAATTTATATGTAATGCAATAAATATAATTTATATGTAATGCAATAAATATAATTTATATGTAATGCAATAAATATAATTTATATGTAATAAATTTAATTTATATGTAATGCAATAAATTTAATTTATATGTAATAAATTTAATTTATATGTAATGCAATAAATTTAATTTATATGTAATAAATTTAATTTATATGTAATGCAATAAATTTAATTTATATGTAATAAATTTAATTTATATGTAATAAATTTAATTTATATGTAATGCAATAAATGTAATTTATATGTAATGCAATAAATGTAATTTATATGTAATGCAATAAATGTAATTTATATGTAATGCAATAAATATAATTTATATGTAATGCAATAAATATAATTTATATGTAATGCAATAAATATAATTTATATGTAATAAATTTAATTTATATGTAATAAATTTAATTTATATGTAATGCAATAAATTTAATTTATATGTAATAAATTTAATTTATATGTAATGCAATAAATATAATTTATATGTAATAAATTTAATTTATATGTAATGCAATAAATTTAATTTATATGTAATAAATTTAATTTATATGTAATAAATTTAATTTATATGTAATGCAATAAATTTAATTTATATGTAATAAATTTAATTTATATGTAATGCAATAAATTTAATTTATATGTAATAAATTTAATTTATATGTAATGCAATAAATTTAATTTATATGTAATAAATTTAATTTATATGTAATAAATTTAATTTATATGTAATAAATTTAATTTATATGTAATGCAATAAATGTAATTTATATGTAATCAATATAATTTATATGTAATGCAATAAATGTAATTTATATGTAATGCAATAAATATAATTTATATGTAATGCAATAAATATATGCAAAATAAACGTACTGTATTAGTGGACTAAAGTTTGTAGAATATTTTTTTGTAATTCTCAAATTCCTTGATTTTGCAACTAAAAGTCAAAGAATTGTAATTCATGTTGTAATATTTCATTATTGTATTTGCATAGTTTTAAAAATGAAAGGTTTTGTAATAGCATAATGAAGTGTACTTAGTAATAATTGTCTGTATAATGCATTGTATGATAATTGTGTTCTAACAGTGTGAGAGTAAAATTATTGATAACTAGCGGGACCTGTGGAAATTCCACAGGAGACTCATTCATATGTAATATATTGATGTTGACATTCTGTAGGTGTTCAATGTAAATAGTGACGCTCTGATATTGTTGTAGCTCTTTTGTTAAAACTGCAAAAGCATTTATCTAAGTTAGCACGAATGCCAGGCAAAGCCTGGTCGTAAAGTACGATATATGATATTTTAATTCTTGCAGATTTCGTATATATTATTATAGAGTCAATGCTCTATCGATTTTTATATATTATAAAGTTGCGATTTCAAAAATAAAAAAAATATATCGATATGACTTTGGTGCATTAGCTTGAATTGAAACCAAAATAAAAACTTGTGAAAAAATTATATATATATATATATATATATATATATATATATATTGAGTTCCTTCAGTCGTAACCGAAACAAAAATTTGTGAAGAATTCTTGATAAAATTATTCATAAAAAAAAAATAGATGACTTAAATGCCATCAGCTATAATCGAAATCAAAACTTATGAAGAATTCTTTGTAAAATTATTTATGACAAGAAACAGAAGTACACAACAATTACATGACCCGGATGTAAGCGTGACACAGAAACTAACACACACGGTATCGTATAAATATATAGATTCTGTTGGTCTTAATTTAGTACATCTGTATTTTTTATAAGAAACATTGCTATACGAATAGTAAATAAACTTCTGCCGGTGAAATGAGATTGGAAGGACTTGGTAAATAGAAAGGAAAACTGTTTGTTATTGTCTGTGTAAGAATATGTTTTTGTCAGAGGCAGTTTATAATACTTTTTCTATGGGGATGAGATGTTTTGCAGAACACACTTTAAGTGCTGTAGGTGATGGGTGCAGAAGATTTGTTTCGAAAGTGTTCAGTCGTTTTCCTAATGGGACTGTAAGGGAAAGGGGAAAATCAAGATTATTATGTAGACATGGATTAAAACTTTTCCAGGCTTGAAAGAAAATCTGTTTTGGGTTCATAGCAAGTTGCATCACCCGAATTGTTTTTAACTAAATTAAAGATGGATGGTAGTTTTTGTTTTTCAAGGGAAATTCAATATAACTTTTAAAAACCTTTGGGAGTATAACTGCAAAATTGACGCACTTTTTTAAAAATAATTTTTCCTCATTAAAGATTCTGTTATGATCAAGATGAAGTTTTGCTGCTTCCTAATTTTTTTTTTTTTTTTTTTTTTTGCCAATAAGCTTTTGTTGTTTTTGTAATGCAACTCTTAGGGATATTACTGCGGTTAATGTCATTTTTTTTAATTGCCATACTCAATATCTTTTTAATACAATCCTTAATAAAATATGACCTTCACTAACTCCAACCCTAACCCCAGAATTTTAAACCATTAAAAAGATTATGAGGTGACAATATGAAAAATCAGATATGACCACTTAGTAGTAATAGCACAACACCAAACAGTTCTGGTTTTGTAAAAAATAAAAAAAGCGAAACATGTGGGGTCCCCCTCAACGAGTGAAAAATTTACTTCCACCATGACTAATGTTTGTGCAAAATTTTTAAAAAATTCAAGATGTGGTTATTGAGAAAAGTGCAAACAAAAATGAACGGATTAACGATTTGGGGTCAATTTTACACCTATAATGCCCCCTGGAGGGGGGGGGGCAACCAGATTTATCCCAGAAAATCCGTTCTGGCAAAAATTTACTTTTACTATGACTAATGTTTGTGCAAAATTTAAAAAAAGGCATGGTTATTGAGAAAAGTGTGAACAAAGAAATGGAAGTTAATTACTAGGTACAATCCCTCCATTTATTAAAAAGCAAATATTTGTATCTTCTTTTCACTTTTTCCCCATCTTCTTATGATGAATTAGAATTCGATATGTAAATTTAAAAGGACGGCAGGTGGATGATAAGCGATTTTGATTAGTCTAATTCTGTACTTAATCCTGAAGATTAAACCCTAATTTTGGCAGAAATAATCTCCATTAAACCCCCATCAACCCAAATTAAGTCATTTTGTTTTGATTGATCCGGCAGCAAGGCTACAAGGTTTTGTTTTTAGGAATTAATCAAAAATTTAAATTAGAAAATATCTTTCTGAAAAGCTCATATAACGTGAATGATTATAAAACTATGTCTAACAAAACACAGCAAACCTACTTTTCAAACAGAATTTGAAAAAGATTCAAATTAAACAGCAATATCTTTTACATTTTTTTTTAAAACTCTTTTTCACCTCAAACAAGATATATTGCCACTTGGATTGTAAGGGGCTACTATTTGGGATCATGTATCACATGCGACTGTGTTAAGTTGAGCAGCAAGATGTTTGTTCACATTACATTTAAACTCCTGCACATTAAAGTACTTGCAGGGCTCTACGGACAAACTTATCTTTTGTTGACCTTTCACAACTAAATATTTTCGTTTACTAGCCAAATGCAAAAGTTACTAGCCAAACCCACATGATTTTTAGAATATGACATCTTAGTTCTGTGACGAGTATGTACATCATAAAGATTTTTCTGGGTTTTTTTTTGTTGTTTTTTTTAAATAAGTGTAATTTTAAATATAAAACAAATTTTATGTTGATACTTGAAGGTATAAACATTCTAATTTCTTCAGATATTCTTTTAAACAGCCTTTGTTAACAAAAAAAGTTCTATTTAACTTATATTGTTTAAATAATTTAACTTTGTTCGTTTTATATAAAAATAAAAAGTTGAAAAGATATTTTTCATTCAGTAGTGAGCTTTAGAAGATTGTCATTGAAAGAAATACAATCGCCAAAAGATAAGCGTTTCATTATTTCTAGTCACCACTTTGAAAAATCACTTGCAAATGCGACTGTTTCTTTTTCTTTTTTTTTTTTACATAGGCGTCACCACTTATCAAGGCCGATAGGCCACTCAAGGATAAGGGTTAAAGAGTGTAGAGTAGTCAAAAGGACAATATAGTAATCGATAGTAATGGAAGTTCGGTAAATTTGTTAATTTAAGTGAAACGGCTCATCAGAAACTTGTTCACGTTGGACTTGAAGACAACCATATTATAGACAGCTGGAAAGCAGGAAAACGGAAGACAATTCCACAGGCGTGCAGTTCTAAGAAAGAAGCTTTGATCATGGAATCTATGTTTAGGTTTAGGTACAGATAAAGAGTGGGGAAAATTATTGATAATGTTTTCATCTAGTCTAGTGTTTCTTGTGAAAGTTTGGCAAGGGGGGACCATAGACTGAAGCTCAGTTGAACACTTTCCATGAAAATAACGATAAAGCAGAGACAAACTCGCAACATCTCTTCTGTGAGATAGAGGTTGCAGCGAAGAGAAAAGGACATCTCCCACCAGGCCACGAAGTCTATTTTGAACCCTATCAAGGCAGGACAAGTCTTTTCTAGCAGCTCCTGCCCATATGTGTTTCACTCGCCATGTAGAGCCCTGTTGTTAGGCAGGCACAGGGATGCAACATTGTGCTGATTGGACAGAGGTTGGAGCTTGGCTGATAATGCAGGACCTATTAGATTTGAGACTTTTTTTTTAGACCGAAAGAGTGAGAGACTAGTGGTGGTGCACCAGCTCACATGTGGCCACAAGATTCCACACATGAACGAATTGTGGCTTTGAAAAAATATAGGATGCTCTCTGGTGTGATTAATTTTTTTAGCATGGTAGAGGGAGCCTACCTTCTTTGCAGCAGCCTTGGCAATATCCTTAATGTATTTGTTCCAATTCATGTTGCCTGTAAATGTTAGGCCAAGAGGTTTGAATAATGGGTTCTCAGGTAGAGTGTTATTTGTTATGGCAATCATTGGTTGAGAGGTTTTTTTTTTTTTGTAGTTGTTAAAGGAAAGAAGCTTAGTTTTAGTAGCATTAAATGCTACTACCAATTTATGCCCCAATTTCACTATAGATTGAAGATCATTTTCTAGGTTTTCTGCCATTAACTTGGATATATGTACATTCGTTTTCCATCATGTCTATTATATAAAAGTGCTAATCATTGTTGCGGAATCCATAGCCAAAATGCTCGACTTTGACTCCTTAAATGCTATATATTACTAGCAATAATTACTTGATGCTGCACGAAAGTAGATCAAATGAAAATAGAATCTGATGATATAGTATGTTGAAATAATTTTCTTTAAATTAATTGTAGCTTCACTCAGGTATTATCAGTCGGTGTCTGTGTTTTTATGTTAACTAACCGGCTTTCTATTCCAACACCAGCCTCACTGACAAGAACTTTTTTTTTTTGCTAGTGCAAACCAGCATTACATACATGCTAAAATAAAGTGCTATTATGATAAATATACACCCCTCTCTTATCATTAAATAAACATAAAGCTTAATCACTACATAGTGAATAGTGCATAATAGTTAAAAATTGAGCTCAACACAAAGAATTGTAGGGGATGGTTATGTATATTCTAAAAAACACCATGAGAAATATGACTGAGGATATTTATTAATTCTAATCTGAAAATATACCTTTGGAAAGTCTTTTGTATTAGCCGTGTAATTGTTGATAAGTATAGTGACTAATGCAAAGTGGCTGACAGATGGTGTAATGTGAAAATCAGATTTCTTTTCCAATGTTCCGAGTTGAAGGAGGAGGGCTTAATATTAGGAGGAGGTAATCATTTCTATTCTCACACTGAAATTACTTTGAGAGAATAGCTGACAAGATAAAATATAAAAATCAATGAATGTGGATAAAACTAAATCTTTTATTCTGGAAGATCATACAACTATGTGACTAAAATGCATACGAAGTAGAATTCTATCGTTTGTATGTGGAGATATACCAGTCAAATCGGAAATTCGGACTTCATATACAAGATTCATGTAAAGCTTGCAAATAGCTGAAAATAATGAGACAAAACAAATTATTATAGCTTTTCTCTGGAAGACATTGCATGAATGCAAATGAATCCATGTAATGAAATCAAAAGATAGAAATACTTTTAAAAAAACATGAAATACAGATATAAAAATAGTATTTATAGCTGGGGTACCCGGCGTTGCCCGGGTGTTTGTAGGTGTGTGTGGTGTTAAATAAAAAAGAACCCCCGGGGGGGTAGGATCGAACCGGAAGCCCTGAGGAGAAGTTTGAAAATAAAATCGGCCAGCCAGAATGAGTTAGTGAAAGATGTTTGAATTTATTTAAGAACCAAATTGACAGGTGCGCAGCCAGAAGTCGTTGAGCGTTACGACGACGAAGGTTTGTTTGTTATAAGCGAAGTAAAAAACAGAAAACAACGTTAACACTTAAGTGGGAAAAAAAAAAACACAAAAAAAAACTCACATAAGGCAAACGAACAATGAAAACAGAAAAACGAACATGTAAAAAATAGCTTAAAAAATTTAAAAAATCGGTGGGTACCCGGGTGTTTTTGGGTGTCGCTAAGAATAAGCGAAGTAAAAAAAAAAAAAAGCAGAAAAACGAACATTACACAAAAAATGGTTTAAATAACACTGGTTCAATATTTAAATTAAAAAAAAAAAAAAAAAAAACATCTCACACCACGATTCGAACCCAAAACGTTTAGATAATGAACCAAGGCCTTAACCAACTGAGCTAACGCGACATACATGAAATTTGTTGGTTTTTCAACTATTTAAAGTAAATCAGGTCATGACGTCATCTGACGCATGCGTAGAATCGGTCATTGTCACGAGAGGACCGTTTTTGTTGACCCCCCCCCCTGTCGAAAATTGTCGATTTCGGATGAAAAAGTTAACGTTTTTGGCCAATTTTTCGATATTTTTCGAGCAAAGGATAGAGCTTCGATGTGATACCGAGTTTGTGAATTTTCGTCGCGTCTGTCGAAGGTTTTTAGCAGACATTCAAACATACATACATACATTTTCGCTTTTATATATATACTGGGGGGGGGGTACCCGGCGTTGCCCGGTTGTTTGTAGGTGTGTGTATATGGGGGGGTAATTAATAACCCTGCTTAAATATTATAAAAAAGACGATGTAAAAAAAAACAAAAAACAAAACGGAAAAAAATGGCATAAATAAACTTGTGTATGGGGGAGGGGTAAACTAAAGAATAAGCGAAGTAATAAAAAAAAAACGTTGCCCGGGTGTTTAAAGGTGTAAAAGAAAAAAAATAGTATTGGTCGGGAAGAGGGATTGAACCCGGAAAGCCTTGACAACGCGGAGGTGGAGACCAAGGCCAACAACTTAACCGTCTCGACCACGAGTGAGAGAAATTTATTAGCTGTTAAGTTAAGGCTTATAAAGCTAGTAAAAGAGATTCGATTGACAGGAAGACGCTAAATGAGGTCATAGCGGGATCGTTATTTTTAGTTTTCACTTGCCCCCAGATGATGGTGGGAAGGGGGAAAAGCCGAAAACACAACGTTTTAATTTCACTGCATTTATACTAAAATGCAGGACAAACAGGTGACAGAGCGAAATAGCGCAAATCTCATAAAAGTCGACGTAAATAAATCTAGAGACGACCCGCGTTCTCAAATCCTATATATTATGATATAGGACCTATATAAACAGTTTTAAGCGATAGTGACGACCCCGGGAGCGTGTGCGAAAGAAGCCTTTGCAAGACATACACGAAATGGCCACACACATTTTGCCTTTTATATATATATAGATATATAGACTAGACTAGTTGCCTGGCGTTTCCTGGATGTTTGGAGGTGTGTGTTGATCAAAATAAAAAAAAAAAGTTGTAGCAGGCAGGCTTGAACCCATGACACGATGACAGAAAAGTGAAAGTGTATATAAGGGTGTTGGTTGAGCAAAATAAAACAAAAAGAAAATTGCAAGCGCAAAAAAAAAAAAAATAGGAGTAAGAAGACTCGACCTTGTAATGCGCCGGTGGGAAAAAAAAAAAAATGGTCTTACCAATGTGCCTACCGTGGTTGTGACGTCACAGGTTGGCGAAGTAACACCTTTTATGCAACGTCGTGGAAGCAAGGATTGAATGACTTTCAAAAAATGTCAGCAAAAAAGAAAAAAAAAAAAAACGATCCTCCTTGTAGAAAATTGCCCATGTTTTTCGCCAATTTTTCGATATTTGTCGTCTGAAGGGCGACGCTTCAAAATGATACCAATCTCGTGAAAATCTGTCGAGTCTCTCAAAAGTTTTTGCGAGACTTACATACATTATTCATATATACATTTAAACAGACAGGTGAGATTTATATTATAGACTAGCGGGGGTACCCGGCATTAGCCGGGTGTTGGGGGGGGGGGGGGGAACAGAAAAGGAAAGGTTTTGATAAATAGGTGGGATCGAACCTGGACATTGATGTGAAGGTGGAACAGAAAGTGTGAAAAAACTGACAACTTACCCACGCGCCCACGAAGGGAGAGTTCAAATTTAACGATTAAAAAGTGAAATTGACAGGTGCATGATTTTAATGATCACGCCATAGAAGTCCTGCAGTGAACGTTTAATGTGGGGTAGTTATTTTGGTTTTGTTTCCCAACTTTTGTTTTCGCCAAAAAGTTGGGGGGGGGGACCAGCTCCCCATAAAGAGGAGAGTGTCCATATGAATAGCAATTGTCTGATATAACGAGTTTCCCCCACCTTTATCAAATGCCCATTGCTTTCTGAACATTCCCGGCATAAAGGCCGGGAGCTGCACCTTTGCTTCAGATCAGTTTCGCTTTTATACGAAACAGCTGAATGAACACATGAAAAGCTGAAATAGCAAACATTTGCCTTTTATATATATACTAGCGGGGGGTACCTGGCGATGCCCGGGTGTCTTGAGGTAAATCAAAACTCCGGGGTGTGGGGGTGTGGGGGTAAATAATAATAAAATAAAATAATAATAAAAAAATGTTTTGGTAGGTGAGTATTAGAATCGAACCCGTACCCTTGAGTTGGAAATTAATGTGTGAAAAAAAAAAACCGTGCGATGTTACCATTGGGCCATACAGTGTAGACGTGTTTTATCTAACTATAACTATAAAAACAGGCGTGCGTAATAAAAGTTAACTTTGCTGCTTCCATTTGACCTAATTAAGAAGGTCAAATAGAAGTCACGCAGTGTAAGCATCTGTTCCCGGCGCATTGCCGCGGACACGTTCATTTGGGTTTAGTTTCATTTTATTTATACTAAAAAGCCCAATCAACACGCGAGAAGCCAAAATAGCAATAATTTTGTAAAAATCGATGTAAATAAATCTATACGCTACGCGCTTTCCTAATTCCTAGATATTATGATATAGGACCTATATACACAGTTTTAAGCGATAGTAACGACCCCGGGAGCGCGTGTGAAAGAAGCCTTTTGAAGACATACACGAAATGATCACAGATTTTGCCTTTTATATATATATAGACTAGCGAGGGGTATCCGGCATTGCCCGGGTGTTTGGTGGTGTTAAATAAAAAAGAAACTGGTAGCATTGAACCCGAAGCCCTGAGGCGAAGTTTGAAAATAAAATCGGCTAGCTAGAATGAGTTACTTAAAGATGTTTGAATTTATTTAAGTAAGAACCAAATTGACAGGTGCACGCATGGAATTTGTCGAGCGTTACGACGACGGAAGCTATTCAGCAAATGAGGTCAATGACCAGGTTTGTTTGTTATAAACGAAGTAAAAAAAGAAAACAACGTTAAAACTTAAGCGGGGGGGGGGGGGATGTAATCAAAACATTGAAAAAAAAACACAAAAAAAACTAACGTAAGGCAAACGAATGATGAAAACAGAAAAACGAACACGTGAAAAATGGCTTAAATAAGCCTGTTTCGGTATTGAAATTAAAATTTAAAAAATCGGTGGGTACCCGGGTGTTTTTGGGTGTGTGGTGGATAAGCGAAGTAAAAAAAAAAAAAACCCAGAAAAACTAACGTTACGTGAAAAATGGCTTAAATAACACTGGTTCAATATTTAAATTTAAAAAATAAAAAAAAATTTTAAAAAGACATCTCACACCACGATTCAAACCCAACGAACCAACGCGCTAATCAACTGAGCTAACGTGACGTACATGAAATTTAGTCAGTTTTTCAACTATTTAAAGTAAATCAGGTCATGACATCTGACGCATGCGTAGAACCGGTCATCGTCATAAGAGGACCGTTTTTGTTGACCCTTCCGCCCTCCCCCAAAAAATATGAACGTTTTTGGCCAATTTTTCGAGTGAAGGATGGAGCTTCAATATGATACCGAGTTTGTGAATTTTTGTTGTGTCTGTCGAAAGTTTTTAGCGGACACACAAACACACATACATACACACATTTTCGCTTTTATATATATAGAAAGATAAGCTATATGCAAACACTGTCACTTACATCATCACCATAAAACAACATTTTAAATGGTTGTCATAAACGGAAAACTGTTACCTAATGTTATGTTATAATCATTTTAAGAATACGAACAGTCTAATATTAATACAACAGTTAGGCTGATGATGAAAAACGTTTGTATTAGCAACAAAAGCTGATTTTTGCTTCTTAAAACTCTCAAGAAATACAGAAAACTTTATTCAGAACATAAGCAGCTGAAAATGTGAAGGTGATCACCTTATTAAAATAGATCCATGTTAAAATTAAAAGCTCAAATAAGTGTTTGATTCGACAGAAACTGAAGTGAAATAAATTTTTATCTGAAGTAAACATTCGCAAGTTCGAATAAATTATTGATTTATTAAATTAATTGCTATCAATGACAAACTTTAAAAATACAAAATAATTTTAATTCATATTTGATTCTTCCGATTACTGTTCTCATCTTGAGTGTTATTTTCACAATGTTTCAGTCGATGAAATCTCCGACCTTCTTCAGGTGTATCCGTTTTGAACTTGCGTGGGAATCTGCAAGCTCTTGTTCCATCAGCTATGACTGGATAGAAAGTCCAAGTAATCCGCAACTATATACTAGTGTTGCCCACACTAAGAATTGAACCTTCAACCTACAGAAGAGTGTATCTGAACTTTACCAAGTATTTTATCCACTATGCTATGGGTCCTTGCAGACAAAGTTACATTGATTGAAATGTGTGAATAACACTCAAGAACAGAAATACAAATTATTAATACAAATTATTAATACAAATCATCCCAAAAATTTAGAAACAATATAATTTTATGTTTAATTTAAATTTTTAATGAACAAAATCTAAAAAATGTAATTTTTTTTAAAGAGATGAAAAATACGACCCAAACAAAAGATATCAAAATCTTTCATATTAAGTGGGGTGGCTGGAGGGGGGGGGGGATTTCATTTTATTTTCAGAGTTTACCATCAATAAGAATTAATCTGATAAATGATTATTTGATTCTGACTAGCCAATCTCACTCACTCACTCTTCCGGAATATTGTTATTTATAGCCAAACATGTATTTGCTGTAAAAGGAATCAATTTTATCAATTTGAACTGCATATTTATTAATTTGTACTTTTGCAGTTTTTTGGACGACTGTTTTTTTTTCCTGGAGTATAATTTTCACAATGTTTGTCGATATAACCTTCTTCATGTGTATCTGGATGAACTCAGGAATCTTTCTGTCAAATTTGGGAATCTGCACAACATTTCGAACAGAACCACTTTATTTAATACACAGATGGTAGCATGCTTTTATTCCTTCAGCCATGACTGGGTAGAAGTCCTAAGTAATTTGCAATTGTATTATGAGCGTCACCCACACTGAAGATTGAACCTTCAACTTCTAGAAGACCAAAAATTAAAATAACACTCAAAATGAGAACGGTAGTCGGAAGTATCTAAATAATATGAATAATCGATCTTCATTTTAAAAAATTCAACAACATAATATTTAAAGAATTATTGATTACAAAAGAAATTGAAAAAAAAAAATTATTTTAAGAAAAATTGAATAAGGAAGTTTTGTATGGATAATAGTGTTTGAAAATCAAAAAAGAATATTTTAAATCTACATTCTTATATAAAAGACACTTTGTGTGCATGTGAGTATTCCTTCTTCATAGGTTACGAAACAGATAAGCCTATCTTTTGCAAATTTCACAAAACAGGTAATTTATATGTCTGGCAGTGTTCTTAGATATGTTTTGTACAGAAATTAATCCGATAAGTATCAAAAATCAAAAACAAAATCCGATCTTAAAAATAGTTTTTCTCTCATAGATTAAAAAAAAAAAAAAAGGAAAATTTTTACAAGGAAATATTTTATATTACACCAGCCAAGGGCGATAATAAAACCTCAGCAAATCATTTCTTCTTCTTCAAAAAAAAAAAAAAAAAAACAGATTTGCCATCTGGAGATATAGCTCAGTGGTAGAGCATTCACGGATCGAATGGTCTCCTGTTCAATTCCGGGTGTATCTTACCATTTTATTTTAATTTTTTCTTTGAGTTCAATTTACGATAAAAGAGGAAGTATAATGTAAAACTGCTGCAAATCATTTCTTTGTTTGCATATTTTAAAACTAAATATTAATCAGAAGTGACTTTTCCAGGGCATTCATCCTCAAGCCCAAATATGAGTTGACATGATATTGTTAACAAACACAGACGAAATTTGATGAACGACATTATCATCATTATTGTTTTTTTTGTTTTTTTTTTGCAAATTAGTCCACAGGGCAAATTATTCTTCGTAATCTATTATATAAATCTGATCTGTCTGTATGTATGTATGTATGTATGTATGTATGTCTGCCTAAAATTTCCGACAGATGCGACAGATTTTCACGGGATTGGCATCATTTTGAAGCACGACCCTTCGGACGACAAATATTGAAAAATTAGCTCAAAACATTAATTCTTTCACCCTCAACTGGGCACTTTTCTACCAGGAGGGGGTCGCTTTTTTCACCGATATTTTCGAAAATCATGACTTTTTTTTTTATTGTCTTAGCCTTAATTTAAACCTACGTCAAAAATTTAATTTAAAGTGACATCACTTCTGGTTTGGAGATGGGCGCAACAGCAAAGATGTCACGTTTTACTTTCACATTCTTTTCCTCCTTCGCGGTATGTGTTCGAGCCTTCCTGTCTGCCTACTACCAGTTTTTTTTTTTCAACACACACCTCCAAACACCCCGGCAACGCCAGGCACCCCCGCTAGTATATAATAATCAATAGAGGATTGATTTTATAATATATATGCAATCTGCATAAATTAAAAGAAATTCCATCATTGGTAGCAATGAAAATTCCTTTACTCTGATAGTAAATCTACATTAGGTTTCACTTGTATTCTGCGATTTTATTTTTCCTACGATGTTAGCAATCATGATTGCTTATCTAGAAAGCAAGATTAAGAAATTCAGTTCAAACGAAACCAGGTTCAGCTGACCTTCAGCGTTCTTGTCAGCGATTAAAGTTGTTAGCATACCGATGGAAAGAAAGTGTCACTGTACTTATTAGTGTTTAATAGATATGTGTGGCTGATGTACAGACAGACAAATGGTTAGCAGGATTGAAAGATAGGAGGAAAAGTAAATGAGAGAGGAGGGGGGGAGCGAGAGGGATTGAGAGGGAAGAGAAGAGGGAAAGTGAGACTGGAAATTAGGGAGATATAAGGACGGGCGAGAGCGGAGAGGAAGATATACTGAGCAGAAAAAGACTAATTTTATCTTTTTATCTTTTTTCAATGCAAATTCCCTTTGAAAATAAATGAATTATTATAGGAAAAAAGGTTCACTATATTTTTTTTCTTTAAGAATATATTTAATAAAAGAACTTTAAATTGATTTTATTTGCAAATAAAAAAAATGTTGATTGGTTTTTAGTATATTTAATTTAGACATAAAGCCTTTGAAAAAATAAAAATATGGAGCAATTTTTCTAGATTTTGTTCGTTTGTATCAAGTTACAACATCGACAAAGCTTAAACAAGGACAAAACTCAAAGAAAATCAAATTGCCTCCTCCCATTTGCATTTACTAACATCGGTGGGTCTAGAACTAATTTAAATGATATTAAAGCATTTCTCCTAACAAACACCCCGGATATCTTAGCACTAAGTGAGACTAACCTACACTCCTCCATCCCCTCTAACTACTTTAACATGCTTGGATACTTCCCACTCTGCCGTAAGGACTCTGACAGACATATGCACGGGCTTGGAGTCTATATTCGAAACACCCTCTCTTGAATAAGGAAGTTTTGTATGGATAATAGTGTTTGAAAATCAAAAAAGAATATTTTAAATCTACATTCTTATATAAAAGACACTTTGTGTGCATGTGAGTATTCCTTCTTCATAGGTTACAAAACAGATAAGCCTATCTTTTGCAAATTTCACAAAACAGGTAAAAATTTTTGAATGTAGAATGTAGATCGTAAATTATTCAGTTATTGTAAATAGATAAATAAATAAATACAATTCAGTAATTTAAATAAATATTAATTTATTTACCCGACTGTAGATCGTAAATTATGAGAAATTTACGATCTACATTCAGATAAATAAATTAACATTTAAACTACTGAATTGTATTTATTTATTTATCTATTTACAATAACTGAATAATTCCTGAATTGACAAGCCTTCAAATACACCTTTTATCCGATAAACAATGTTTCAAGAAAACTACAACATACTTTTTACTGAAAAAACTATTTTCACCAAAAATACTAATTTTCTGTTCACGAGATCAAATATGAATAGAATTATGCATCATAATAAAGTGAAAACAATCACTGAATTAGAAAACAAATTGTGAATTAATGACATGTCCTTTTGCAATGCATCATGCAAATTAGATAACCATGTCGATCACATGTACAGTATATTAAAAGGCTAATTTGTATTATTCGGATAATCTGACTACTATCCTCATCTTGCTGCTGCTGCTAATCTCTTCACATGCTGGCTATACTTTGCTGCTGCTGATATTTTCCACATGCTCACATGCACTATATTACACGACTGTTCTCATCTTGAATGTTATCCTCAAAATGTTTCGGCTGATGTAACTTTCTTGTCGAACTCAGGAATCTGTACAGAATTTCCAATGGAGCCATTTATTTAATCCGCAGATTCAGTCACCTACGACTAGCTAGAAGTCTTAATTCTTAGTATTGTGTGCACTGAGGGTAAAATTTACAACCTGAGAAGAGATGATTACTTAATATTGATAGTACAGAAGATAGGTTCAAATTAATGTGACATCATGAAAACAGGAAGTGGTTAAGTGGATGTGGCAAGTGGGTAGAGAGAATTATTCTCTTTGGTCTAAACTACCAAAAAGTGGTTCAACTTCAGGATAGCAGCTTTCGCCCTCATCCTGAAGAGGTTGCTTTATGTGTGAATATGTATTTTTTCAAAAAGTGAAGAAAACCTTAATTGTTAAAATCCAATTGTATTTATTGATGCTATTTTATTAATTACGTTCAAGAAAGAGAAAGAAAAAGATAAAGAGAAAAAGAGAACAAAAAGAAAAAAAAAAGAAAAAGATAGTGATGGAGATAAGAGGAGATAGAATTTACCAGCTGATTCTGCTGATGCAGAGTAGACGCACCGTAGGGATCATGAAAAAATGCATTATGTTAGATGACCACATGTAAACATTTGTCTGGTGTTCGAAAAAATATTTTCAAATTACTGATTAACATTCATACACAACCATACATAAATTACTGATTAACATTCATGCACAAACATACATAAATTACTGATTAACATTCATACACAAACATACATAAATTACTGATTAACATTCATACACAACCATACATAAATTACTGATTAACATTCATTCACAAACATACATAAATTACTGATTAACATTCATACACAAACATACATAAATTACTGATTAACATTCATACACAACCATACATAAATTACTGATTAACATTCATGCACAAACATACATAAATTACTGATTAACATTCATACACAAACATACATAAATTACTGATTAACATTCATACACAACCATACATAAATTACTGATTAACATTCATGCACAAACATACATAAATTACTGATTAACATTCATATACAACCATACATAAATTACTGATTAACATTCATGCACAAACATACATAAATTACTGATTAACATTCATGCACAAACATACATAAATTACTGATTAACATTCATACACAACCATACATAAATTACTGATTAACATTCATACACAACCATACATAAATTACTGATTAACATTCATACACAACCATACATAAATTACTGATTAACATTCATACACAAACATACATAAATTACTGATTAACATTCATACACAACCATACATAAATTACTGATTAACATTCATACACAAACATACATAAATTACTGATTAACATTCATACACAACCATACATAAATTACTGATTAACATTCATACACAACCATACATAAATTACTGATTAACATTCATACACAACCATACATAAATTACTGATTAACATTCATACACAACCATACATAAATTACTGATTAACATTCATACACAACCATACATAAATTACTGATTAACATTCATACACAACCATACATAAATTACTGATTAACATTCATACACAAACATACATAAATTACTGATTAACATTCATACACAACCATACATAAATTACTGATTAACATTCATACACAAACATACATAAATTACTGATTAACATTCATACACAACCATACATAAATTACTGATTAACATTCATACACAAACATACATAAATTACTGATTAACATTCATACACAACCATACATAAATTACTGATTAACATTCATACACAACCATACATAAATTACTGATTAACATTCATACACAACCATACATAAATTACTGATTAACATTCATACATAACCATACATAAATTACTGATTAACATTCATACACAACCATACATAAATTACTGATTAACATTCATACACAACCATACATAAATTACTGATTAACATTCATACACAACCATACATAAATTACTGATTAACATTCATACACAAACATACATAAATTACTGATTAACATTCATGCACAAACATACATAAATTACTGATTAACATTCATACACAACCATACATAAATTACTGATTAACATTCATACACAAACATACATAAATTACTGATTAACATTCATACACAAACATACATAAATTACTGATTAACATTCATACACAAACATACATAAATTACTGATTAACATTCATACACAACCATACATAAATTACTGATTAACATTCATGCACAAACATACATAAATTACTGATTAACATTCATACACAAACATACATAAATTACTGATTAACATTCATACACAAACATACATAAATTACTGATTAACATTCATACACAACCATACATAAATTACTGATTAACATTCATGCACAACCATACATAAATTACTGATTAACATTCATACACAACCATACATAAATTACTGATTAACATTCATACACAACCATACATAAATTACTGATTAACATTCATACACAACCATACATAAATTACTGATTAACATTCATACACAAACATACATAAATTACTGATTAACATTCATACACAACCATACATAAATTACTGATTAACATTCATACACAACCATACATAAATTACTGATTAACATTCATACACAAACATACATAAATTACTGATTAACATTCATACACAAACATACATAAATTACTGATTAACATTCATACACAACCATACATAAATTACTGATTAACATTCATACACAACCATACATAAATTACTGATTAACATTCATACACAAACATACATAAATTACTGATTAACATTCATACACAACCATACATAAATTACTGATTAACATTCATACACAACCATACATAAATTACTGATTAACATTCATACACAACCATACATAAATTACTGATTAACATTCATACACAAACATACATAAATTACTGATTAACATTCATACACAACCATACATAAATTACTTATTAACATTCATACACAACCATACATAAATTACTGATTAACATTCATACACAAACATACATAAATTACTGATTAACATTCATACACAAACATACATAAATTACTGATTAACATTCATACACAACCATACATAAATTACTGATTAACATTCATACACAAACATACATAAATTACTGATTAACATTCATACACAAACATACATAAATTACTGATTAACATTCATACACAACCATACATAAATTACTGATTAACATTCATACACAAACATACATAAATTACTGATTAACATTCATACACAAACATACATAAATTACTGATTAACATTCATACACAACCATACATAAATTACTGATTAACATTCATACACAAACATACATAAATTACTGATTAACATTCATGCACAAACATACATAAATTACTGATTAACATTCATACACAAACATACATAAACTACTGATTAACATTCATGCACAAACATACATAAACTACTGATTAACATTCATGCACAACCATACATAAATTACTGATTAACATTCATACACAAACATACATAAATTACTGATTAACATTCATGCACAAACATACATAAATTACTGATTAACATTCATGCACAACCATACATAAATTACTGATTAACATTCATGCACAAACATACATAAATTACTGATTAACATTCATACACAACCATACATAAATTACTGATTAACATTCATACACAACCATACATAAATTACTGATTAACATTCATACACAACCATACATAAATTACTGATTAACATTCATACACAACCATACATAAATTACTGATTAACATTCATGCACAAACATACATAAATTACTGATTAACATTCATACACAAACATACATAAATTACTGATTAACATTCATGCACAAACATACATAAATTACTGATTAACATTCATGCACAACCATACATAAATTACTGATTAACATTCATGCACAACCATACATAAATTACTGATTAACATTCATGCACAAACATACATAAATTACTGATTAACATTCATACACAAACATACATAAATTACTGATTAACATTCATACACAAACATACATAAATTACTGATTAACATTCATACACAAACATACATAAATTACTGATTAACATTCATACACAAACATACATAAATTACTGATTAACATTCATACACAAACATACATAAATTACTGATTAACATTCATACACAAACATACATAAATTACTGATTAACATTCATACACAAACATACATAAATTACTGATTAACATTCATACACAAACATACATAAATTACTGATTAACATTCATGCACAAACATACATAAATTACTGATTAACATTCATACACAAACATACATAAATTACTGATTAACATTCATGCACAAACATACATAAATTACTGATTAACATTCATACACAAACATACATAAATTACTGATTAACATTCATGCACAAACATACATAAATTACTGATTAACATTCATACACAAACATACATAAATTACTGATTAACATTCATACACAAACATACATAAATTACTGATTAACATTCATACACAAACATACATAAATTACTGATTAACATTCATACACAAACCAGAATTGTTAAATGCAGAATGGTACAAAGGTGTGACACACATTACAAAAGATGGAACTCCAGCATATTTTGATGCATACCTGTATGCAACATTATACCTATGTATGCAACACTATACTAATGAATGAATACACATGCACACCCCATTATCAGTAGTATGTCTTCCAACATGTGAAAATATCAATTCTCGGCATTGTTTCAAATGTTGGCATTCATCCAGTACTCCGTCATTGTGAAGTTGCAATAGCAAAATATTCCCCGGCGTAATTTTTGCATCTTTTTCAATCTTATTGAAAGCCACAGATATGTGATAAATTTCAAAATCAAAACCACAATGTCAATCATGCATTTAATGTTATACGTACACAGGTGAGCTACCCGGCATTCAAATGCAAAGTTCTGCTTGGGGATGGTTACTATACAACATAACACAATGGAGTGTGTAAATATCTCCATTGGACCATCTGTAAAAAATTGAATACCTAATGTAGCAGCAAGTCCTGGATACATACACCAGAAAGAAGAGTTACAAATAAATCATACATCATCCACTATGACTATGCAATCCTTAAAGCTACATACCTATAAAACAGAACTTGAATCTGAAATCATGATATGTAACAACAGGAAGAAAGTAGCAACCCTAGTTGAAGTTAGTGTTCCCAATGATACTGGTTTAAACAGAGCAGACAGGTAGCAGATAACTAAATACCAGCGTTTTATGTGCATAAAAAGAAACTGGAATTTAAGGAAGATCTCCATCATTCTAGTAGTGATAGGAGCAACCAAGCCCATGAAAAAGAATTTCAGAAATATATGCATTGAATCAAGTACAAAACTAATACAAACAATTTTGCTTAGAGAGATGGTTAGAATCCTAAAAAGATCTCTTATTTGTAGTCTCTGAAGTAGTGGATGAATGATGCCCCCCCTCCTCAGCAAACAAAAATGGGGAGAGGAGATTCATGTTTCTATATAGAAGTAACAATTCATGAAGGATATGGAACAAATAACTTGAAAAAATTCATTCAACAAATAAAAAGCAGAAAATTTAATTTTTATAAATAATGAAAATAATAAAAAAGTTATGAGTCGCTCTCATTTGAAAATTTGAAATTCTAAACTTTACAGATCCCCAAAACCTATTAAACTCTAGAAGTGAAATAACAAATAACTGTATACACAAAATAAATCTGGTACCATTGTTTATGCTTTACAAAGATCAATGTGGCCACATTAAAACAACAATGTAACTTAACAAAAAATTATGTGTTGTGATTAACATATAGTGATATGTTAATCACAACACATAATTTTTTGTTAAGTTCATCATTGTAGAAAGTATACATTTTCAAGATTGACAAATCGAGAAAGTTTTTTGTTAATCTTTCCAATGTGTTTTTGAGAGATATTCAAATCAAAATTGTGATTTATAAATCAAATGATGCCCTAATTTGAGCACAGCAACATACATATTTATTTTGTCTTATTTATAACAGAGATATAATCAGCTGGTCTTCCAATATTTTATCACTGTTAGACCATAATTAATGAAGTAAAAAAACAACATAGGTGGAAAATACAATAAACTATTTCAAATGAACTGAAAAAAGACTGCTTTCTCAATCAGAGTCCCTGGACATTAGAATAGACTTGCAAGTGAAATGCACCAACAAGCAACAATGATGCATCACTGTATCCTCTTTCTGGGTAAATTTCTACTACGCTTACCCTACATGACAATTGAACGATGATTGTTCTATTCCTTTGCCAAATAAATTGAATATCAGAGCAGATAATTGTCTTTTATTCATTTTATTTCTTGTTTAAATATTGAAATTGCTAAATTATTTAAATATTGAAATTGCTAAATTATTTAAATATTGAAATTGCTAAATTGTTTAAATATTGAAATTGCTAAATTGTTTAAATATTGAAATTGCTAAATTGTTTAAATATTGAAATTGCTAAATTGTTTAACTATTGAAATTGCTAAATTGTTTAACTATTGAAATTGCTAAATTGTTTAAATATTGAAATTGCTAAATTGATTAAATATTGAAATTGCTAAATTATCTAAATATTGAAATTGCTAAATTATCTAAATATTGAAATTGCTAAATTATTTAAATATTGAAATTGCTAAATTGTTTAAATATTGAAATTGCTAAATTATTTAAATATTGAAATTGCTAAATTATTTAAATATTGAAATTGCTAAATTATTTAAATATTGAAATTGCTAAATTGTTTAAATATTGAAATTGCTAAATTGTTTAAATATTGAAATTGCTAAATTGTTTAAATATTGAAATTGCTAAATTATTTAAATATTGAAATTGCTAAATTATTTAAATATTGAAATTGCTAAATTATTTAAATATTGAAATTGCTAAATTATTTAAATATTGAAATTGCTAAATTGTTTAAATATTGAAATTGCTAAATTATTTAAATATTGAAATTGCTAAATTATTTAAATATTGAAATTGCTAAATTATTTAAATATTGAAATTGCTAAATTATTTAAATATTGAAATTGCTAAATTATTTAAATATTGAAATTGCTAAATTGTTTAAATATTGAAATTGCTAAATTATTTAAATATTGAAATTGCTAAATTGTTTAAATATTGAAATTGCTAAATTATTTAAATATTGAAATTGCTAAATTATTTAAATATTGAAATTGCTAAATTATTTAAATATTGAAATTGCTAAATTATTTAAATATTGAAATTGCTAAATTATTTAAATATTGAAATTGCTAAATTGTTTAAATATTGAAATTGCTAAATTATTTAAATATTGAAATTGCTAAATTATTTAAATATTGAAATTGCTAAATTATTTAAATATTGAAATTGCTAAATTATTTAAATATTGAAATTGCTAAATTGTTTAAATATTGAAATTGCTAAATTGTTTAAATATTGAAATTGCTAAATTGTTTAAATATTGAAATTGCTAAATTGTTTAAATATTGAAATTGCTTAATTGTTTAAATATTGAAATTGCTAAATTATTTAAATATTGAAATTGCTAAATTATTTAAATATTGAAATTGCTAAATTATTTAAATATTGAAATTGCTAAATTATTTAAATATTGAAATTTCTGATATTTATAAGCCAAAAATTGCAAAAACAATTTATATCAACATTTATTATATGCCTTTCTATTCCAAACGTACTTTAATATTTAAAAATTAAAAGTGAAAGATCGACTAGTCTTAACATATACACACATACATATATATCAAGAAGCAAGAACCAGCAGAATAACCTCCATCACGAAACTGGTCAAATGTTTTTGGATAAGACTATTTTTACAAATGAGACAGAAACACAAGTCCGCTACAGAAGTAGCCCCTCCCCCCCAAAAAAAATAAAATCACTAAAAATATATCATGAACTTCCATTACAAAAAACTGGAAGAGTGGGCCAACCAACAACATGCCAAGTATGTTCTGGATGAATTCACCTAGGACTATATAGATAAGGAAGGCTCTGTCGACTGGCTAAAAAGAGGATTGCTCAACTATGATCAGGAGAAATGATGAGTGATCTCAGTAACAAGTGCAGGTTCTCCAACACAGAAGTAGAGAGTATGGGCTACCTGACATCATCCAGCTGTATGGGTCTGTTGGAGATGGCTACTTCGATGCAACACAATGGAGTGTGTAAATATCTCTGCTGGACGAACTGTAAAAAGTTGAATATGTGGCAGGAAAAAAACAATTGGAAATGAGTTACATACCATCCACTATGACTATGCAACTCCTACGTCTATGCACCTAGAAAACAGCACAATTAAACATGACATATGGGACAAAAAGGAGAAAAAAAGCAACCTTAGTAAAAGTTAAATGTCCCCAATGATTCTGGGTTAAACAGAGCTACGAGGGAAAAGATAATGGAATGCGAAGGTCTTATGTATAACATGAAAAGAAACTGGAATCTTAGGAAGATTACCATCATTCCAATAATTATCGGAGCAACCAGACTCATGAAAAAGAACTTCAAAAACTACCTAGCACATATACCCGGTGAACTAAGTGCAAAAGAGATACAAATAACTGCATTTAAAGGGAGAGTTAAAATCTCTCGGTAGGAATGTATGAGAGTGAATGGATGTCTGGCATCCAGTAGGATACCTCATCTCCATCAAAAACAAAATAAAAACATGAAAAAAATATGAGAGGAATGTTTAAATTACAAGAAACCATCTTTGAATGTCTTTGATTTCTCTGTACAAGGATTTATCAGAACAAGCTAGTATGAAGGTACAAATAAACGTTGATTAAATATTTTAAACAACATTTGGAGGCCAAATAAGATCCCCTTGACATGGCTATATACTGGCGTATACGAGGAATGTCGCACCTCCTTCAAGTGATGTTGTTACCTTAAGTAATGGCACTTAGCTTTATATTCCACGAGACCAGATGATTTTTTGTCCTGGAATCTGGTAAAACCAGGAAACCAAAAGCAAAAAAAACTACACTGATATGTTTATACACTAGTGATGGGACGATTCCAATACAACTACCGATTTCGATTCTTCATGAATCTCTAAATATTTAACTACAGAGTTGTTATTTTTTTCTGATTACCATAAACACACACGTTAAATGTGCAAGTGTTTTCTTAAACATAAAAATACACTTGTGTGGGGAATGATCTATCGATTTTAGTTTTATTGGTAATTTAAAATCAATCAATAATTATTTTATTATTACTAGCAGCAGTGGAAGATTTTGTTATAAACTAAGTCAAATAAAGAAGACAATTTAAAGAATCATTTTTGTCATCAGAAAATAGGCAGAGATTTTTCCGATTCTGATACAGATTGCCCCAAAGTTCAGATTTTTCTGATTTTGATACAGATTGCTCCAAAGTTCAGATTTTTCTGATTCTGATACAGATTGCTCCAAAGTTCAGATTTTTCTGATTTTGATACAGATTGCCCCAAAGTTCAGATTTTTCTGATTCTCGATTGTGACTAATCGTCCAAACAATCATATGCAAATACACACGTTTGTTAGATTAAAAGGAAAAAAATCTTAGAAAATAAATCTATTTTAAAACATAAGGAATAAAAGAGATTCATACGATGCAAAAAAAGGTGAAATAATCTTAACATATCAAGTTATGTAAGATTTGGTTTCAAAAACTTTAAATCAAATTCTGAGCTTATTGTGTGCATGTGAAATCCAATTCAGCTCTTACAATGGTTGCAAGCCAAGACCACCATTTGCTTTTGTGATCGATTCAAGATACGCAACAATTGTGCTTTGCAGTACAAATCCTCTAAAAGTGCCAGCAGGTAGTTCACTGTTCACCAATCAAAGAAAATCATTAAATGCGCTTGAAATGCAGTCAAGTTTTCTTTTCATTTTGTTCAAACACTTTATTCTTACACTTTTTTTTTTCTGTCCCTAAAATTGAATATTGCTAACTCTTCAACTAGTAATACACATGGACGAAAAAACGCTTTGGCTAATCACAGATTTCAAGGTAGTTCTACTAAAATAGCCATATTTTTTAAACCAAAGCACTTCAAGTCTTCAAATTACTACTGTTTTGTTCGGAAATGAATATACTTTCAAATGAATTAATGAATATGAATGTACATTATATATTTTAAGAGTTTTAAGCAAATTAAGTGATAAAAATGTGAACGTCATAAAATGGCGTTTTCGGTAAGGTTTTGTAATGACCCCCCCTGTTTTCTAAAGGTTCGTACCGTGATTGTATGAAGAATTTCGTCATGAAATTTGGGAACTAATTAGAAGAGGTGTTAATTTTAATACTGTCAAGTGTCCGAAATATTTTTGACCATTTCTTTTTTTTGTCGTGTTAAAAATAAGACTTTAATATGACGAGTATTGAACATTTTGAAAAAAAAATTCTTCGAACACCCAGTAGTAAGTAAATCAATCTTTTTACTATCTTTATCAATTAAAAGTATTATTTTATGTTGAGTAGGACCGCGGTAATTGATAATTTAAAAGGACCTACCCGAAAAAAAAAAAATTGTTTCTATTTCTCGAATTTGGTCAAATGAAGTTAGTATTACTAGAAGCAGCAGCAGCTCCAGCCTGTAGAATCAGCGATAGCACAGTGTAAACAACATGCGTTCTTTAATTTTTATTCAAGAACGAATTAAGAAAAACATGAAAATATGAATATAAATGTTCTTATATGTTTAATGAGAGCTATTTTGTTATCAGAATAACATTAGTTTAGAACTATTCGGTTTTCAGAATGTATAATAACAACAATCCCAACCAATTCGGCATTATGAATCTGTTGCAATTTCTCACATTGCTCGTCAAATTTAAAAACATGGTTAAAAAAACAAAAAATTTTGTAGATATATAGCTTGCATGCACTTTTATTCTTTAAATTAGTTTTGAACAACGGATTAAAACAATGTTTTACTGCGAACAGCCACAAATGTTTTTTTTTCAAAATCAAAATAAGTATCAAAATCTCGTTTATACATAGATTCGAAAAAGTTGTCAAAAAACAAATATATAACAAATAAATGTTATCAAAGGCAAGATAAGTTACTTTTCTACCAAACTGGATATATTTTTTGTGTTTTTATTCAATGTAACATGTTTATTCAGCTCAAAAAACATACAGTGTTTACCGATGTATTGGAAAATTAAAAATGGCGCCCGGCCCGAGTCTTTGACACGGTAAGTTTGAGAAAAGGAGTTAAAAATAAAAAAAACTATACAAAATACTGTTAAAAACTCACCGAATATATGTCAGCCTACGTCACGGTAACATATATTGAGCGAGTTTCTAGCAGTATTTTGTCTACTTTTTTATTTTTAACTGTTTTCCCCAAACTTACCGTTTCAAGAGAGTCGGGCGGCCGGGCGCCATTTTAAATTTTCCAAAACATCGGTAAACACTGTTTTCAAGCTGAATAAACATGTTACATTAAATAAAAACACTAAAAAATTATCCAGTTAGGTAGAAAAGTAACTTGCTTTCGATAACATTTATTTGTTATATATTTGTTTTTTTGACAACTTTTTCGAATCTATGTGTATAGTAATACAACCCCTCAAAATCTATATCAATATTCTTGAAATTTTAAAAGCAGTTAGAAAACACATCAAACTACAATTAGGAAGCTTTTTATTTCGTTATTTTTTTTTCTACTTATTAAGCGAAAGATATTTTTACAACCTGCTCCAGCGTAGTATAAACGGCCTATGGAATTAACACCTTCAACCTCGAAAATAGAAATCAACAAATTTTTGAATGCTCTCTTTGAAAAAAAGCTCTCTTAACTTCACCTCTAATACAAATTATGTGTGGCAAGTCTCCTCCTAAAACACTCTTTAACCCTAACAATAACACTAAGTTCGAGTGGCAAGCCCCCCCAACAAAATACCTCTGTAAGCCACATACAAGCATCTAAAACAAACAAACAAAAAATAGATCCTTCCTTAAAGAAAAATACACATAAAAATAAATTGGTTAACTGTCCTAAAATGCTAGAATGGCCAGGAAATGATGAATTATTTTACATTAAATTTTTGTGAAACTAACCGCTCCCCCCTCTAATATTGTTTTTGTTAACTTTGTCTCTGTCAAGTTTTCAGTATGTTCACACATAATTTTCCTTAGCCCTACAATTAATTCAAAGTCCGAATGGCAACCCTCCCCATATTCTCATTGCATAGAAACCCTCTTAAAACTACACATAATCATCTTAAAAAAAAAAAAAAGCATGCATATTTTCCCATAGAAAAAAAAAACAGTTAACTGCCCTAAAATGCTAGAATGACCTGTAATAGGAAATTATTTTACATTCAATTCTAAAATAATTTGTTTATCTTTCATTAAAGTTTTTCATGGCATTTTATACATAATTTCCTAAAAAGGTAGAATCACATTTTGGAGGGGTGGTCAGAAGGAGTTGAGTGGGGTTAAACAGAAGGTGTTAATCTACAATAATACCAAAGAAATATTGCAATATATTCATTTTTAAATGGTCTTATGTTTAGATTTAAGTTTTTTGTACATAAAGCACATTACAATTCAACTTTGAGTTCTCCAACTTCTTTTCTGTTTATTTCTGTTTATAGATACATGGCATTTTTAAGGAATTGCTGCATATTTATGCACATTTACTGCAGATTATTTGGAAACCATAAACTTTGGGAGATTTTCAGTTGCATATTCTGATTCCTTGTACAAAAATACACTTATATGGTAAATTTCATTTCTTAGTCTTGTGTTTTAACAAAGATATGACATTTTTACTGAAAAAGTAGTGTAAAAAATGTGACGAAACGCATATGGTCTTAAAGAGGGAAAAATATCCAAACGTGTGAGGCACAAAAATAGCCATAACTTCCTTAATTTTAATCAGATTTTAAAAGTTTAAAAAGATTCTTTCTTAGCTCATCAGGCTCTTTCTATGCATACCAATATTGAAATATTTCAAGCTATTTCAATTTTTTCATGTGTATTGCTACTTCAACTATCAAAAATTAGGAAACGGAAAAATATATATACTAGCAAGACCTCCCTGCTTTGTAAATTACAAATATATATAGACAGAGAGAGAGAGAGAGAAAGAGAGGGAGGGTGTTTTGTGTGCCTACATTTTTTTTTTTTTTTTTTTTTTTTTACATTTTCACCCCAAAGGCACACTGACACTTTGATGTAGGGAGCTACTATCAGGGACATAAGCTACAGGGGTACACTAGGTGGGGAGTTAGGCAGCAAGATGTCGGTTCACGTTACACTTGAATTTCTGCATGTCAGTACAGTTGGGGAAGCAGGAATCCGGAAGGGAATTCCAAAGTTTAGTGGTTCTGGGGAAGAAACTACTGGAGTAGAAGGCTCTCTTACATCAAGGGATCTCTACTGTATAGGGGTTGGATTTAGCTGCTTATCGGGTTTGTCGGGGGTATTTACATCGAGGGGATACAAGTGCTTGCAGTTCAGAGCATTCACCGTTAAAGTACTTGTAGAACAGGCAGAGGGATGCTACATTTCGTCGATGGGACAGAGGCTGAAGCTTAGATGACAGTTCAAGACATATTAGGTTCGAACCTTGTCTAGGAGTGAGAGACTAGTAGCAGATGCACCAACCCAAATATGACAACAATACTCCATACATGGGTGAATGGTGGCCTTATAGAGGTATAGGATACTTTCGGGCGTTAGTAGCTTTCTAGCACGGTAGAGAGAACCTACCTTTTTCACAGTGGTCCTGCCAATGCTCTCAATGTAATTTTTCCAACTCATGTTTCCTGTGAACGTTAGGTCAAGCAGTTTAAAAGATGTACTTTCAGATAAAGAGTCGTTGGCCATTGCTATTGGTGGTAGAGAAGGTTTCTTGTAGTGATTGAAAGAAACCAAGTTTAGTCTTGGCAGCATTGAATGTGACCATCCATTTTTGTCCTCATTCCACTACAGATTGGAGGTCATCCTCTAGTGTTTCTGCCATTTCTTTAGATATGTGTTCATTTGTTTTCCTGTTGTGTTTGTTATAGAGTGTGGTGTCATCATCATATATACCCATCTCACAGACAATTTTGTCAGGGAGGTCATTTATGAATATTAGGAATAATAGAGGTTCAAGGATAGACCCCTGAGGAACCCCCGCATTTATATCATTGTTTAGATGTACGACCATCGAGGACAACCTGGATTTTTCTCTTATCTAAGAAGAATTGAATTATGTTAAGTATTCTTCCAGTGATACCGTATGATCTAATTTTCCTGAGGAGACCCTCTTGCCATACCCTGTCAAAAGCCTTAGATATATCTAGAGCTACTGCTCTACCCTCCCCGGCTTTGTCGAGTAAGACCTTAATGCCATACTCTGTCAAAAGCCTTAGATATATCTAGAGCTACCACTCTACTCTCCCCTGCTTTGTTAAGTGAATGGTATATGCACTCTGAGATTACAGTTAGGATGTCTGCTGTGGAATGGGCTTGCCTAAATCCATATTGGTTGTTTGCTCAGCAACCGAGAAGGCTAACATGCTTGCCAGTCGGTTTGCCTCCAACTCCACACTGGACCCTGCTAACCACCCTGTCCCTGACTTTCCTTTGTGGACAGATGCCACACTAGACGATCTGAAAATCACTCGTTCTCAGGTGCATGCTATCATAAAAAAATCTTGACATAAATGAGAGGTGGCATTTGTACAGAGATGCAACCTGTTTTAGACAAGAAAATGATTACAACCGGTAAAACAAGCAAAGAGACATTCAATCTTGTGGCGTCATCTTTCACAAAGACAGTGCAAATATGTGGCGTAATTATATTCACGCATCGGTTCTCATTGGATCATCAAAGATAAGCAACATTGAGCCTTGTCAATACCAGATGAGTGACCGTTTGCTGCATGTACGATGTTGATATCTCTCCTGATGGGGATATACAAGCAACTGAGGACCACTTTTGACTTTGGTATTCTCATACAACTCCCACCTTCAGAGGAAGTCAATTTAACCTGCCCAAGGTGAAAGCTGCTTTGGTTTGGAGACGGTGCAAATGGTGGAAGCCATCAATCAATTTGGTTCAGAATAGCTGCTACATCATTCTGGTCACCTCTGTTAACACTGGTGCTTACCTAGATTGGTGATCTTTTAAACCAACGCATTTCAGGTGAACACATTATTACATAATTATGCGTCCTGCTGAAATTAGTATAAGTTGCATAAATTAAGAAAAATGATCCAGTAATTGTACTAGATTTTTTTTTTTTAATCCATAATTATGTTCTGTTTTAAAATGGCTGGCCCTAAATTTAAGTCAAGGGAGATAAGTCAGTTTGTCATATTGAATTGGTAGCACAACTCTTTCACATTGACACAAATTGATAAAACTCAATTGGATAAGTTCTATTTTTATTTGTAACTAGCAGTTAAGCACGGCTTTGCTTGGGCCCTATGTATTGTTCATAACTTTATGTGCATATGTATGTATATATATATATATATATATATATATATATATTAAAAAGTTTGACTCATGTCCAGGTAACCTACATCTAAAATTTCAAGTGTTTAGACCCAAAATTGGCGAAGGAGTTTGGTAGAGTCTGCAAAGGTCAACTCTTTCATCTTTGATCTCTTAGTAGCCAAATTTTCACTCAAAAACTGATTAAAAAGCTTGCTGGATGTTTGAATACCCTTTATGTAAAATTTCACATATTTAGACCCAAAATTGGCTGAATAGTTTGCTAAGGATCGCAAAAGTCAAATCTTTTGAACTTTGACCCCTTGGCAGCAAAATTTTTGGTCAAAGACCGATTAAAAAGCTTGCACTATGTCTGAATACACTATGTACGATTTCAAATGTTTAGACCAAAAATTGGCTGAGTAATTTGGTAGAGAACACAGAGGTCAATCTTTTTTTTAACTTTGACCCCAATTTTGTCGCCTGAACATTTATTGTTTTGGGCTCAAATCAAATTAAAATATTTGATCCATGTCCAAGTAACCTAAAATTACAAGTGTTTAGACCCAAAATTGACGGAGGAGTTTGGTAAAGTTTTCAAAGGTCAAATCGTTAAACTTTGACTCCTTGACAGCCAAATTTCTGGACGAAAATTGATTAAAAAGATTTTCTCAAATCTCAATACCCTTTATCTCAAATCTCAAGTCTGTAGACTGAAAATTGACAGAGTAGTTTAGTAGGGAAATGTATACAGACAGACACACAATTTCACTTTTATAGATAAATAGATTATTTTTCTACAGGATCATTTTTTCCTAATTTTTATAATTTATACTAATTACATATGCAATAATGTTTTCACCTGAAATGTGTTGTTTTAAAAGATTGTCAATCTACATGATCCCCTTAAGTCCTCTCTCAAAGAATCTACGAAGCTTGATTAATCAAAGCAATAAATGGCTAAAAACCCATTCAATCTTATTTTCACTTCTTATGAATCTTTGTTTTGTGATAAAAACTTGCAAATATGAAAATAATCTTTACAGCTGAAAATAATGTCCAAATAATATTTTTCATCGCAAAATCCGGATTACTTTGATAATCAATACCTATATTTAAAATGTGCAGAGAGATGTAGATTAAAACCATTTCGCAACAATAGAGAGAAAAAAAGTTAGGGAGGAGGAGGGAGGTGATAAATATCTGTCTTAGATGGAATATTAAATTCCACCAACTTAAAAACAAAAGGTTTCACAGAATGTCTGCCCAAGATTTGTGAAATTGTAGAAGCTAGCAGCAATGGCTGGAAATCTCAATTTCATTAAAATTCAAGTTATTTTAAGTCATAAAAATTTACTATTTTCAGTGAATTTTCTTCATACAACGTGCAACTACACATGCTCTCCACAGTGTTCATCATTCGCTAACAAAAGTTGACACCACGATTTTGCTGGTACCCTCAACAGAATAATTTTTTATCATATTTATAGTGTTGTGTTTTTCCTTGTCTTTCTCATCAAATCTTTCTTGAAATTCATATATTTGATCCACTGCTCTTTCTGATTCTTGTAAAGTTGGTTCACTCTTTTACTCTAGACATTTTCTCACACCCGAAACTATTTTTTCTACCGCTAAAAATCTACTATCAGACCATATATGGAGTACTGTTGTCACATATTTTCACTGGTGAATCTGTGTCCGTCTGAAAATTCTTGATAGTGCACAAACATATCTATAATTTGATCAGCCTCATCCGTTCATCTTTGCAACTTTTTTTCTCAAAGACATGATGTTGCTAATCTCAATCATTGCTATAAGTACTATTATGGCATGTATCCTTCAGAATTGTCTGATATCTATTCCCTGCTTCCTTTGTTCCAGCTCGTTTAACTCATTCGTCTAGTTGTCTTCATCAATTCTCTGTCTTGATACCTCATTGTAATGCAGCTTCTTATTCCAGTAGATGCTTTCCAAAAACTAAAAAATTGTGCAACTCACTTCTTGCTGACTGTTTCCTTTCCACATATAATCTTGGTCTTTTGAAGACTAAGGTTAAAAGGCATCTCCTGTTTCTGCAATAATCATTTTTCGTTCTTGTTAGCTCCTTATGTCAAGTGGCTTCACACCTTGTCCACAGCAATTTCTATTTAAAAAAAAATGTATTTTGGGATTATCAGATTCTCATTCGCCTTCTTCACTTGATAGCATTCATGGAATTTCATTATATTTACAAATAGAATCAATAAATTTCACAGAAATCATCAAGCAAGAACAATCCCTCACCAATGTTTGTAGGAGTTCTCCATTAGATCCTAAGCACTTGTATCCCCCTCGATGTAAATACCCCCGACAAACCCAACAAGCAGCTAAATCCCACCCTTACACAGTAAAGATCCCTAGGTGTAAGAAAGCCTTGTACTCCAATAGAGTTTCATCCCCAGAACTGCAAGACTTAGGAACTCTTTTCCGCGACTCTGCTTTCCCAACTGTATTGATATGCAGAAGTTCAAGTGCAATGTGAACTGGCATCTTACTGCTCAACTCCCTTCATAATGTCCCTGCAACTAATGTCTCCGATAGTAGCCCTTCTACTTTAAAGTGGCACTGTGCCTTGTTTGGGGTGGGGAAAAAAAAAAAAAAAAAAAAACGCATCCGATTGAGAATGATATAGAAATACAATCCATCATAATTGATAATGAATAAATGACAAATGTCTATATTCCAAATTTTATGATGTTGACCTTACAATTTATTCCTTTAATTCAGTTGACAATTACAATTCTAAGGATTGGTATATATAAAAAGGAAATATAAGTGAATAAAGAATATTTCTACAGAAATATATATATATATATATATAATTGACCTTGTCTTTGTATGTGCGAAACAAACTCTACCAAACTACTCTTAATTTTTAGTCTACAGACTTGAAAATTAATATAGGGGGAATTTGGATCTGTGGAACAAATTCAATTTGGTTTTTAGCCAGTAAAAATAAGCTAAAATTTTTAAAAATTTAAAACTTGGCAGGCGTAAGTCAACTAAACATGTATCTTCTACACATGCATAAATATACATTTCTACGTTTAAAAACATTAATGTTTAAAGTTTTGATATGCTTGTCGACTTAGCTCAAATGGTTAGAAATAAGGCTGGAGAGCTACATGCTATGGTTTTAATTCTTGGGCTTCGATAATGAGTATCGATAATCGAAAAATCTTATGAAAGGAGGAACAGGCAATTTGGATCAAAGTTAATACCTTATACAACCTAACATCACAAGTGCATCTGAGAAGTTTTATTACCACACAAGCAAAAAGGCCTGGCATATAAAATCAACAGTAGGTTCTTTGATATGACAGGGGCACGTTCGAAATGAATATCTCTGTTTAGAGCACAACTGAACCATGATACTTGGCTTTTGCATTTAAAACTTTAATTCAAGCCATTATTTATAAAAATAATTTTATAAAATACAACAGTAGGTTTTCTAAAGTGCAATATAGACTACAATCTATTGTGAACTGAATAATTATGGGGAGGCATGTGAAGCTTCCCCTCGGTGTACTGTGATGGGTCCACAACGAGAGTAGACAATCGATTTGATTAAAAAAAAAATTGATGATTTCACAGATTTCGATGACAATAAAAATATGGAAGTGTGAAAAATGAATTGGTCATCATTCAATCCCAGATAAGGTCGGGTCTCCCTGCTAGCGTGCGTGTGTGCGTGCGTATTAGTGCTTTATGGTGTGTAGGTAATACCTATATTAAATGGAATTTAATGAAGTTATTTATTGGTCTTTAACCAAAAAGTGTGACAAAGAGAAAAATGAGATTCGTATAAGATTCGAAATCTTAATAAACAAACACGAGTGAAAACAAGCGATATGAATAGAAATATTGTTTTTTATTTTAAACAAAGCATCAAGGAAGATGAGAGGAATAAAGAGAGATAGAGACAGGGATGGGGGAAGTCAAGGTGAGAGATGGATGGGAAAGAGGGAGAGGAAGAGAAGGAAGGGAGGAGTGAGAGAGGGAGAAAGAGGGGGGTAAGGAGTGGGAGAGAGAAAGCAGGAGAGGTTGAGAGAGAGAAGGAGAGATAAAGAGAGAGATTTTTTTTTTACATAGGCATCACCACTTATCAAGGCCAAAAGGCCACTCAAGGATAAGGGTTAAAGAGTGTACAGTAGAAATTGGACAATATAGTAATCATTAGTAATAAAAATTTGGTAAATTTGATAACTTATATAGAACGGCTCATCAAGAACTTATTTACGTTAGACTTGAACACAACCATATTGTAGTCAGCCGGAAAACGGAAGACAATTCTACAGGCGAGCAGTTCTAAGAAAGAAGCTTTGTTCATGGAATCTACGTTTAGGTTTAGGCACAGATAAAGAGTGGGGGGAATTATTGATAGTGTTTACAGCTAGATGAGTGTTTCTTGTGAAAGTTTGGCGAGAGGGGACCCATAGATTGAAGCTCAGTTGAACACCTTCCATGAAAATAACGATACATCAGAGACAAACTCACAACATCTCTTCTGTGAGATAGAGGTTGCAAGGAAGAGAAAAGGACATCTCCTACGAGGCTACTAAGTCTATTTTGCAGGCAGGACAAGTCCTTTCTAGCAGCTCCTGCCCAGATGTGGCAACAATACTCCATCCTTGGATGTACCTGGCTCTTATATAGATAGAGAATAGCATCAGCAGCGAGATATTTACCGGATCGATAGAAAGATCCCACCAGAGAAAAAGAGAGTGAAAGAGAAAGAGAGTGAAAGAGAAAGAAAGAGTAGAAAGAAATAGATAAAGAGAGAAAAAGAGAAAATGAGAAAGGAGAAAGAAAGGGAAACAGAGAGAGGGGAGAGAAAACGCAGGGAGAGAAGGAGGGGAAAAGAGGAGGAACGAGAGAGAGGGGTGTTTCGGATGAAAATAAATGCATGTAGATCATTACAACTAACCCCCACCCCTTTAAAAATGAGGAATATTAAGATGACATGCAATAAATCGATTTTAATGCAGATTCATTTTGAAGGTGCAAAGTGAGCTGAGCCATGGCGTTCGTCTGTACCAGATTAAAATATTTAAAAATATTTGCACCAATAAAAGTTTTTTTTTTTAGTCTTTGCTATAATTTGTCTTGTAGTGTTTTCTTCCATTTGGGTGTTGTTGGCTGTTAGTATGTACGGAGTGGTCAAGGGATTTTTCATTTTCACAAATTTGTACCTTTTCCAAAACATGGACGATAATTTAATTTCCTGACTTCATTTCTGTAAAGTTTCAGGTTTGTTGATGCACGCTTTTTCTTTGAGATACCCACCACCATAAGAAAAAGTTACCAACAGACTGAAAATGGAAACCATTTTTTAAAAAATGTCATTTTCCATTTTATCTTTTTTTTTTTTTAATTTTTTTTTTTTTACAAATAAATCTCCATTGTCTTCATCATAAAAATTCCATTAATGTACTATCCAAAAATAATATATTCAAGTTAAAAATTCTTCTGTGACTTCTGGACCATGCATATATATATCACTTTCTCCCATGGGCCTATTTTCTGACCACCTGGATTTATAACCCCGAACGACATTGAACTCCTTCCGATAATGGACTACCCAGGTTGTATCAACTTCTCTTTTCGTATAATTTTCTCCATATAATTATCCACAACCACTGAAAAAACTATTTTCAATAATTGTGCTGAAAAGTAAAATAGCGTCCATTCGCAGCTGAACATTTTGCTAACTGCATTTCATTTCCTCGGATGATATGAGCCATTATTGAAAATCCATGGATTAAGGAAATTATAATACTTCTTTATATTCCTTTTGTCAAGCAATAAATTCTTTATATTCCTTTTGTCAAGCAATAAATTCTTAAATCGAATATGTCTCTATATGTTGTTTTTTCAGAATTTAAAATTTAACCATGAAACTTATATATTGCTCTATTCTTAAATATTGAGCTTTTCCTTTTTGACTAGGATTTCCTTGAAAGTATTACTTCAAGTAATATCTATCAGGATTTTTCATCTGAATTCTATCAGTGTCTTATCTCGCTTATATATATATATATATATTAGTATCTACTCCACTAAAAAAAAAATGACAGACACTGGAAGGTATTTTGCATTATCTTTTTTTAACAAATCAATCAATCATTACAAAGAAATGGTAACATTTTTATACTACAATAAAATTTACTTTTTTGTTTTCTTCACAATTTATTGATTTTTTTTATTTGATTGAAGACAAAAAAGAAATGAACAGAATTAAACTCACAAACACCATGATTAATATGTCTCTTACTCCCTATACTCCTCTCTTCACTTCTCATCCTATTCACACTTCATTGTCACAGAAACAGTTCAAGAGATAAACACACACAGCTTGTCATTTCATACACAGAACATATTTATTTTTCTAAAACTCCTGAAACATTCAATTCAGAGCATCAAATAAAAATCAATTCCCTCATCTATCAGAAGCCTCAAACAGTTTATCAACTCCAGATGCTTTGTGCCACTCAATTCCAAAGTATTATCGACGTCATTGTCATGATTAAAACCAAATAAGCAATTGAAGAAAGCAAAGAATTGCTGCTGTTGCCACATTTGACCAAACAAATTTTCCAATGAAAATCAGCCATCGGAATCGTATTCCAAACGAGCAATGCGGATACAATAGCATTTATTAGCAGCAAAACTCGGGCAAATCGAGTTTTTTTTTTGTTTTTGTTTTTTTTCTTTCTGACTCATCCACTTCAAGACGCACTGCAGATCAGTGAACAGATTCTGACTTACCAACAAGAAAATCAACTGCGATCGGAAATAAAAATAAATAAATTAACAACCATGTTAAGATTTGTTTCCCCCCTCCCCCAATCATTATTGTTGCGACGTATCCATGTTCTTTAGTTGATATTTTATGCCATCGCAATAATTTGGAGGTTATTTAATCGTGAAACAATATTTATTGCAAGTGATTCAGGCTTAGATATTACTTTAAGTAATGTGCTTTTTGAATTTATATTCTAATGTATAGTTTGCCAAGTCATTAGGTTACATTATTGCAGAGGTTGAATTACAAAACCTAATGTTATTTTGACTTCTGTTTTCTGTTTAGTAGAAGTCATGTCAGTGTATAGCAAGGAAAAGTCACTCCTGATTAAGGTTTACATAATTCCAGTTTAATTTTAAAAGTTTACATAAAAATACATAAAATACTTTGAAATGCTTTTTTTTTTTCATGTTTTTTTTTTCATGTTTTTTTTTTTTTCATAAAATGTTATAATCAAAATATATTTTAGTCTTTACTTGGAAATGTTTTTAATTTCTGTTAATAAAACTATATTTTTTAGTCTTAACCTTGAAATGTTTTTTTTTTTCATAACTGCCCCCCACCACCACCACCGAGTAAATTCTGGAACTCCGAATCCAAATTCAATAGAGTACTTGTAATATAAAATAAACATCTAAAATGTTTTATTTTAGCAAAAAGTCTGAATAAAAAAAATAATTCACATTTTTAAATTATCAATAATAAGGAAACTGTAAAAACAAGTCATTACATTGTTTTAGCAGCTAAATTAAAAAAGTCGATGCCATTTTGACTTCCAATTTCTGTCCAGAGGAAGTCATGCCGGTGTATACCAGGAAAAAGTCCCTTCTGATTAATGTTTACAGAAATTCAGTTTAATTTCAAAAGTTTACATTAAAAAATTCAAAGTACATTACAGTACCAGATGGGTGACCATTTAGGACTTCCAGGTGCTGAATATGCTCTCTACTTATCTCAGCATTGCTTCCAACCGTCCTGGACTTCTCCTTGCCACTGGTCTCAAGCAGTGGCAATTCAGGAGAGGTGTGGATGGGGATTGTGTCACATAATTACATGCGCAGGTACCCTTATCGAGGGTATGGTCTTTCAAGATTAAACGAAGGCATTGAACATTAAAAATAGTTTAACATTTTTTTACTGAAAAGGTACTGTAAAAAAATGTGACAAAACGCATATGGTCTTGAAGATGAAAAAATGTCTAAACGTGCAAGGCACAAAAATAGTCACAACTTCCTTAATTTTAATTGGATCTAAAAATTTAAAAAGATTCTTTCTTAGATCATCAAGCTCTTTCTATGTATGCAATTATTGAAATATTTTAAGCCATTTAAATTTTTTCATGTGTGTTGCGACTTAAAAAACAAAAAAATAATTTTTTTTTTCAACTTACCTTTGGCATTTTTGCTGGATTTTACAAGTTGATGCAACAAATCTGGAAAACAAAAAAATAGATTAGAAAAATAATCAGATTATTCAGAATACAATCAAAACACTTTGACCAATGTTTCAAATCGAATATTTATTAACATATATTGAACTAGCGGGACCTGTGGAAATTCCAAAGCAGACTCATACGTAATATATTGATATTGGCATTCTGTGGATGTTCATTATAAATGGAGATGCTCTGATATTGTAGCTCTTTTATTAAAACTGCAGAAGTATTTATCTAAGCTAGCAGGGATGCCCAGCGTAGCCCGGTCATAAAATATGCTTAAATAGGATATTTTAATTTACGCAGATTTTGTATATATTATTATAGCCAATTTTTTATCAACTCTTTAATATAATAAAGATGTGATTTCAAAAATAAAAATATATATCCATATGACTTGGGTGCATCAGCTTGAATCGAAACCAAAACCAAAACTTATGAAGAAAATAAAATGTGTGTGTGTATATACATAACTTGAATTCCTTCAGCCATAATCGAAACTGAAACCAAAACTTATGAAGAATTCTTCTTAAAATTATTTATTACAAGAAATGAAAGGTCATCTATTATATAAATCTCACCTGTCTACTTAAATGTATGTATGTATATATGTATGTTTGTATGTCTGCCTAAAACTTTCGTCAGAGGCAACGGATTTTCACGAGATCAGTATCGTTTTGAAGCTCAACCCTTCGGATGACAAATATTGAAAAATTAACTCAAAATATTAATTCTTTCGCCATCAACTGGGTACTTTTTTACATGGAGGGGTCGCCTTTTTCGCCGATATTTTCGAAAGTCATCCCCTCTTTTCAATTGACTAGCCTTAATAACGGGTTATTCCAGCCCAATTCATCCAGCCCCGACACACCCCCTCTTGGATTTTTTTCATATTTACACCATACAAACTTTGGGTTAAAACTAAGAGAAATCTGCAATTTCAGCCCAGTTGGATTTCAGGAACATATTTTTTTTCACAGTTGGTTTCGGCCTGGAAATCAAAAATTACTATCTCATGACGTAGAATTTTCGACTCCCGGCGTTTTACAAAATTTGCATTTTTGTTGCAAAAAATAAAGCTCTGGAGCTAAATATTCACACATATAAGGAATCCAAAAATCATGGTTAGAAAGATGGCAAATGAGAGGAAGTACCTTATTTTTACCATTTTAGGTGGTGCCGCAGCACTTTTTTAGAGCTTGTTTGGGGCGATATTTTATTGAGAAAAAAACATAACTGTGGTGCTTTGCCAGACTTCTCCTTTGGATTTTTAAAGTGACAATGGGTTGGAAATTACAAAAATCAAATAAAACCTTTCGGCATATTTGACATTTCCAGACACTAAAGCCTCAAAATTGGCATTTTTATAAAAATTTAAGGATTTTTTGGTGAATTTGGCAACAATCTAATCTTAAGTTATGATCAATATCTAGAGCTGAAAAAAGACTTGGATCGGCTCATTATAGCCCATTTTCATAATATAATGTCAAATTACATCATATAAAAGGATATGGACCCCTACTTCACAGTCAAAATGGACAAAAAAATAGTCGAAAATAAAAGACTGATGCATAATCTAGTTTATCATAAGAAAAACTGTCAAACAAATATAAAACAGACATTTGTTATAACTCCAACTATCGACTTAATCTGTCAAAATAGTTCTGAGTCTTATTTTTCTCCTCCTTGGTGATGAAATATGTTCTACCATTCACTGAAATACTTGGGGTCTGCACTCTCATAACGACCTTGCTTAGTGGAATATAGCCTCTATCCCTATTAGTTGGCCAGTGGAATTGATGTGATGGTCCATGTGGATGCAGGAATTTGCAAGTAAGATCTTTCTCTTCCCTGTTGACACTCTCAATCAATGCTAACCACCAATATCCATCAAAAATGCAAGTAATGTAGTCATTGCATTTGAGCAACTCCAGAGTTTCATCTAACGGCACAGGCATGTCCAGGAAAGAATGGTCGATAAAGATCGTTGTGTCAGCACTCAGTTGCTTGCCCTGAATAGTAAACTGAGAAGTTGGTTTGAAATAGTGACAGCTCCTTGTACCAGGCACAGTATCTCCCAGTTTATATCTCATTTGAAGTTTCTCTCGAACTGAAACCATGTCTTCTTTGTCGATCTTTAGAAACATGATACCAGTGATCGATGATCTGCAAAAGTCTGCAACAGCATGAAAAGTGAGTATTTGGTCTTTTATTGGCCTTTGCAAGCTGGCACGGAGAACTTTGCGTTTGACAGCCCCACCAATTCCATCACAGGGTGATTTGCCATGGCTAGTTGCAAAAAATGCCCAAGTTGCATCAATTCCAAAATCTGATGAGTGATGGCAAAGGTTAATAAATGCTTTGAAGTTTTTATATTGGGCAGCACAGCCATCGCTGAAGTACTCTACACTCTTGATCCAGGGAAATTTCTCTTTGATGTACAACATCACCATTCTTTGCAGTTCATGCACAAAACAGGTGTCATGCTCAAGGTCAATGCATAATGAGATCTGTTGAAGTTTACCATTGTTATCTTTGTAATAAATTACCACTGGATGTATGGTACACTGGTCTTTGTTCCAGTGATATCCCTGGATCTCATCTTGCACCACGTAGTGATAATTTTCCGCAAAGTCCAAGAGAAGTATACATTCGGTCTCAGTTATTTCTTCTCTTCTCTTTTTTAGATACTGCGCTTGGCTCTTTGCTGTGAAGGAATGGGTCGTTAGATTATCAACATTGTATACCAATATCTCTATGAAGTAATCTACATCAGCCATCTGTGTCCGTAGCATTGTCCTATCCACACTCTCCCACTGACTATATGACATCTCACTGTCAATTTCCAATTCAGTAAATTTATCTCTGATATACTTCTCTAGAGCAGGGAAACCTGGGCATTTAGGACAACGGTGGACCATACATTCAAGACTATTGGTGTCGCAAACTACCAAGGCCATCAAATCTTTGTAAGTGATATTAAAATTGGGATTTTCAGTTGGTACATTAGCAGCACTCTCATCTCTGGATTCTTCAGCTTTCCTTCTGAGCTGAGTCTTGACAGTTGAAACAAAGCAGTCAACAAGCAATTTGGTATTTTGATGGTGGGTGCAAACACAAACTGAATGAGAACCTGATGTCAAGACGGTGACGCACCATTTTGGACGGAGCTCACAGAACTTTGAAAGACCTATTTTGTGTTCAGGATAGCTTTCTTTGTAAGCTACATAAAGCTCCTTAAGATTGCATAATAGGAGCCGTTTCTGGACATGAACTTTATTACCAATGCTCACAAAATCTTTCCCTCCAGGCATTAACCGTGAAAATTCATTGTCCTCATAGAAAGCCAAGACAGAATTGATAACCTCTTTTGAGAGACCTCTCCCCTTCTTTTTCTGTGGCAATGAAAGAATACCTCGATCCTTTTTCAGTTGCCGTGCTTCACGTACTATATATTCAGAGACATTGAAATATTCAGACACCTCTTTTCGAGACCAACTTTCCGGAGCTAAAGTCATCAACTGGATCCTCTCACTGGTTTTCATTTCTTTATTCTCAAGTTTGTCCTTCATTGCATCCAACAAACAATCATAATCTTTTGCCTTTGCCACTAAATCCGTTTGACTCGTTTGGCTGCTAATAGGGCTTCCTAATTCAGGGCTAGAGATGTTAAGGACTTTGGCAGCTGCCTCTACTTGCATTTCATAGTTTCTTTCTAATTTCTCTCTGACAATATTGATTTTTGTGTGCTTCTGCATTCTACCGGTTTTTATAGGGGATATATCAAACATCATTAGACTGTCATTCAGTTTCTCTCTCTTTTGTTCAATTTGCGACTCATTTTCAAGGTCTTGGTTGTCACTTCCTTCTGTTTCACTTGTATCTTCTAACTTCTTGGCAGCTACTTCACAGTGACGGCAAAGCTTCCAGCCAGGAACAACATGGTAGCCCTTCTGCTTTAGCATCTCAGCCATGTCTAACTTGATAGCACGATCACCCTTTACCTTTCTTTTGTGCTTCAAAAAGATGTTGCAGCACTTTGTATATTTTTTCTCAAAGTAATGCCCCAAATGAAATTTGTGATACCTGCAAATGTTAGCAACGGTTTCATCAGTGAGTGTGACACCAGCTCTTAATTTGAGCACAGTTCTTACATCATGCTCTAATGCAGTTATTGGTGTTGAAGATGGCTTCAGATTGCGGTGACATGCACTCTTCATTAGTAATCCAAAAGAACATTGAGGAGCACTTGTCATCAATGATGTATCTCCTCCCTCTCGTTTCCTTGGTTCAGAAGACATTCTTAATTTATTGCTCTGGAAGAAAGATGTGAAATAATAATTCACAATGAGCAGAATATGCAATACTCAACTGAATCAGAACTTTTTGAGATATTGGAATCAGAAAAATTTTAACCTAATTTCTGATTCCAAAAACAATTCTTTTAATATCATTTTAAACTTAATTTTCCACTGCTGGTACTGATAAATATTTATTGTTTTTAAACTATTAGTAAAAATAAACTTTAGATCATAATAACATCAAAATAAGGTGTAAATTTAATTTACTTGCATAAAATAAACAAAACAGAAATTGAAACTTCATGAAAATTCGTTCTTAACCTTTAGAAAATGCAGTTTATTTACAAGTTTATAAAAAAAATGGTTTTCAAGAAAAATAATATCAACTTTATTGTCAATTAAATCAAACGTAGAATATAAAACGTGCCTTTTTTATAATTTATTTATTTTATGCTTTTGTCCTCTATGACAAGGCAAAAGATGTGAAAAAGAACATCTTACCAAGTTTGTTTAATCTTGGCCATGTTAATGTTACTGATAAAACTTCATAAAATCAGTAAAACCACGTCCCTTTCCTCCTAACCTTAAGTCCTGATGGTAATACGAATAATGAAATTTAATAAAATTAACAAAAGATAAAAAGTATATGCGATGTGGATGTAACAGGGTTTTTAATAGTTAATTTAGTGAATATAATTCTGGCATTTTTATTGTGTTCGCTTATCTTTCGCGGAAAGACAAAACAAACGGCAAAGTTGACAAAATGCGTCCTAGCCGCTAAAAACTGATGGGGTGCAGTTATGACAGCCGGCTTATCATAATTTCTTTTATAAGCCTCCGAGTAGTTTTTGATTGTGTTCGAAAGATTAAAGTCTAAAATAATCTTCAAAAGAAAAAAAAATGTATTTTCACACATGAAAAAAAAGTTATGAAGAAAGATATGAAAAATCAAAAATATAGCTAAATTTCAAAGTTTTAGAATTTTCGTAAACATTTTCATTATAACTTTTTTTTTTGTAAAAATACATGTGTTTTGGAGAATAACTTTAGGCTTTAATCACCATCAAAATCAAAAACTAATGGGAAACTTATAAAAAATTATAATAACCTGACCTTCATAACCAAAACAATAATTATTTTAGCATGCAGATTGAGAGATGAGTTTTGCATTTAAATTTAACATAAAATTGATTTCCCATACCATGACCATTCTTACTTTTAAAGCAATTAACAATTTTTTTTTCCAGATATTATTACAAATTAATATGCTCACGGTCACTTATATTTCTATAGTAGCAGATGAATGGATGCAATGTAGCTTGATTTTTATTCCAGTGGAATCTTTAAGCCACATCTTGCAAAATAAATGAATAATTCTCAAAAATGCCCAGAATTTATTTCCGATAACAAATTTATTGGTGCTCATGCAGAATGCGGACCATGATATTTTTTGATAAGATCAAGTTTAATTTACAACATTTTTGTTTATTTAATTGTTAGGTGGAAGAAGAAAAGTTATAAAATGTCATCTCCTCCTCATTTTAAAAAAAAAAATGAATTTCTAAATAACATTATTTCAGCACGGCTTATATTCTGCATACATACCAAATTTATTTTATTAACTATCCGAAAATACTTAAATAACTAAGAAATACAGGGCTTATTTTAAATTAAATTTACATGTGAATAAATTCTAAAAGAATTGATATATTTCTTTGTCAAGTTTTTTCAGTGTGTTCATGTGTAATCTTTTAAAATAAAATGTTAGAATACCACTCTTGTTTATGAGAGAGAATTTTACTGAAAACTTATTTTAAAATAAATTATTAATAATAATAATAATAATAATAATATAAATAGTAGTTTTATATAGTAAAAAATATCTACTTAAATTCTACATTTAGATTAAAATATAACTTACATTTTTATGGTGACTGACGAAATTTCAATCTTCTAGTCTGTATTTGTGGGTCTTGTCAGTTCCAAGACAAACTCAACTGGCAAAACGGTTTCAGTAAAATTAATTTTTATTGCTTTTTATCTTCACCCATCCCCCTGTTATATATTGAGAATTTGGTTTTACAAACCAGTAAACAGGGAGCAGCCTCAACCAATAAATAGCCAGCAGCTTAAAAACCAAAGTTAAGACCTTTTAGCACCTTCTTGTTAGATTTGTCAATGCTGAAGGACTGGATAGAAATCAAAAGGTCATGTTTTATGGTTGTTGTTTTTTCCTACACAGCTAAAATAAATCCACATCATATATCTGTTATTAGGTTTTATTTGTACTGGTAGCTTAAAAATAAATATTCCTCATTTTATCTTTTAGTACCAGCTATGGAAAAGTTTAACATTTTTTTTTCAGAATCGTTTTTGAAATTGGAAATTAGGCTAATAATTTAGATCATTTCATTTAGATCAGGTCACTTTTATTATTTTGGAATTTCTTAAGAATTTTATAGGGGTTACTCTCAAGGACATCCCTGAAAAAAATTATTTTGTAAATTTATGATTTTTTTGACACTATATGATAGGTTAAAAATATTCAGGAAGCTGGAAGATCTGAGCAAAAAATCGCATTTTCAGAAAGATATAGACGAAAGTTTTAAAAGTTGGATCAAAATACTGTGGTATTTTGAGGGTTAAAATGTTTCTGAAGAAGTTTTCTAATAAAAATTGTTGGATTGAGATAGTACTAAAAGTTTAAGATTTTTACCATCCTATTACTAGTTTCTTATTAAAAAAATAGCATACTTTTATCATAACTTGGTGTTTTCAACCCTTATCAATTAATTTTGAAGACTGTAGGCCTGTGAAATTGTTGAAATTGTTATCAGAACTTTTTAGTATCTGGCTTACTTGCAAATTTATTCCAAAATTAAGGTATGATGTCAGTTTAGCAAATGTCTAAATTAATTATTACATCTAATAGGGAAGGGAATATTTTTCATTATCATCGAAAATAGACCTGACTTTCAACAGAAACTGTGAGTGAACGGAACAAGAACTTTTTAACATTTTTGGTCCAGCGGTAATTTATTGTGTCTAGAAAAAATATATGAAAAAAAAAATGCATTACCATATCAGCCACACCCTTTTTTATTGGATTTTGGGGCATGTGGGTAAAAAATCCAAAAACCCTTAATATCTCTATAAGGATTCACTTTTTAGCAAATCTGATGCCATTTTTGGATTCCTTGGGTCAAAATACTTACCTGTGCAAATTTTCAGAGCCATAGGATCTTTCAATCAGAAAATATTCAAAGAAATGACATCACAAAATTTATCCCGGGCGCCACATTATGCAGCAAAAACGAAAACAAAAAATGCTCTAAATCGGAAACCGCTTGGAATTAGATGCTCAAATTTTCAGGATTTCTTAGTTTCTATATTGTCTATCTGCACAGCAAATTACAGCCAAATCTGAGGGTATGGGTATTTTTTGTCCATTTTGACTGTGAAGTAGGGGTCCATATCCTTTTATATGATGTAATTTGACATTATATTATGAAAATGGGCTATAATGGGTCGATCCAAGTCTTTTTTCAGCTCTAGATATTGATCATAACTTAAGATTAGATTGTTGCCAAATTCACCAAAAAATCCTTAAATTTTTATAAAAATGCCAATTTTGAGGCTTTAGTGTCTGGAAATGTCAAATATGCCGAAAGGTTTTATTTGATTTTTGTAATTTCCAACCCATTGTCACTTTAAAAATCCAAAGGAGAAGTCTGGCAAAGCACCACAGTTATGTTTTTTTCTCAATAAAATATCGCCCCAAACAAGCTCTAAAAAAGTGCTGCGGCACCACCTAAAATGGTAAAAATAAGGTACTTCCTCTCATTTGCCATCTTTCTAACCATGATTTTTGGATTCCTTGCCCTCAAAACCTTATATGTGTGAATATTTAGCTCCAGAGCTTTATTTTTTGCAACAAAAATGCAAATTTTGTAAAACGCCGGGGGTTGAAAATTCTACGTCATGAGATAGCAATTTTTGATTTCCAGGCCGAAACCAACTGTGAAAAAAAATATGTTCCTGAAATCCAACTGGGCTGAAATTGCAGATTTCTCTTAGTTTTAACCCAAAGTTTGTATGGTGTAAATATGAAAAAAATCCAAGAGGGGGTGTGTCGGGGCTGGATGAATTGGGCTGGAATAACCCTAACTCTCACCACTTCCGGTTTGGCAATAGGCGCAACAGCAAAGACATTACTTTTTTTTTTTCACATTCTTTTCCTCCTTCGTGGTATGGGTTCGAGCCTGCCTGCCTACTACCACTTCTTTTTTTTTTTTTTTGCTCATCACACACCTCCAAACACCCGGGCAATGCCGGGCACCCAGGCTAGTAACAATTAAACAACAATCATTTAGAAGAAAAGATATCAGTGTGACACACAAAATAACACACATGCTATTGTATTAATATATAGATATTATTACACAATATCCTTTAGACAAAAGGATAAATGCTTGATTACTGCAATGGCTGAAAAAGGAATTCAGTAATAATATCCCATATACCATTCGATGGAGTCTTTTAGAGCATTAATGAGATATGATCCATATTAAAAAAAAATGTTACTTATGCATCACCAAAAAAACTGAAAATTTTAAAAGCTATTCCCTTTTCACTTACTACATACACAAAGACCAAGTCTGAGATCTTTAAGATATATTGCAGGAAATGTTTCCTGTAAACTAAACCAAGATTTTTTTTTCCTTCTAAACAAATTAATGATCATGTGACCATAATGAATTATATGTGATTTTTACTTTACTTGATTCTATTTTTTAAGTTTATCATTCTATGTTTTTTATTTTCTTTATTATAAGTGCCCGTTAAATTGTTTTTTTATTATATATTTTTATTCAAACTAACCTATCTCTGGCCAAGTCTTTATTCATCTTTCAAAGCCATCCTTATTATGCCCCCCCTCTCATGTTTTCTTTTCTACTTTAACTATTCTACATCTATTAACCCAAATACTCCTCCATTCTTTCAATGTGACCAACCGAATAAAATCTCCAGTTCTTTTTCTAACTATACTGTCCAGATTTAATCTTGCTCTGAAGTCATAAGATCTAAACGTGTGATTGAGACTCAAATATCCATCATATTATTCTTATTTTTCATCATACTAATACTTACAATTTATCTCACCCCTTGCACACAAACTGGTTATCATGTCTTAACCTACCAGTAATTCCACATCACTTCAAGTGTACCCAATGATTACAAGTAGAATAAAAAATTGAGTTGCTCCCAACTTCCTTTCCACAAACTGGGCAGGAGAACTTTCCTCTTTATGGTGTCTTCACTACAACCTCTGATCATCATCCGAAGTTTGGTACTATTCACTCTCAGACCATAGTTTTGCTCCAAATCTGTAACTTAACATGTAAACCTTGCATTGTTTCACAGCAAAGCACTAAAATCACCAGCATAATGTATTTCTCTCGGATAACCTGTACAAAACTCCTTGGCTAATGTTTCTAGGACAGAAACAAACTCCATGCAGATGGACTTGATGCACTCGCACTTTAATAGTAAAGCTGAATGTGTTGTCAATTCTTGAACACAATTCTGAGATTTCTGTACATTTCTTGAACAACCTCTTGGCACAAAAGCAAAAGAAAAGTTCATCTTACCAAAATATTACTCTTGCTTTTGTCTACAGATAAATATACCACCAGTGATAACTTAGTATCAAACTTATACTAACCTGATTTCTTATTCTCTCAACCACGTTCAAGACCTGACCCATCAACTTAATTACCACGATCCATCAAATTACCGTGACCCAGAACTCTCCCCTTTAGCTTTGTAACATTTCACAATTGTACTAAGATTCCAGTTTTACAGAAAAATTTCTACTTTCATGATTTGATTGGCCAACGGCAGCCTTCAACATTTCTGCAACAACGCCTAAATGTTCAGCTTCTGAATAAATGTACTTTAGTTTTGATGGTAGATATTTGAGGGATTTTGAAAACACTTCTGAGAATACTTCACTCCAACTACTTAGACTGCCAAGGAGGTTAGCAACTATTTGGCTAACTCTTCTCCGGCATGATGTGGCGAGAGCAGCTGGTTGCTAAGACATGGAACATGGGGTCTTGGCTGCACTGGAGATCTGCTACAACAAACTGCTTGGACTTCATGTTCTGCGCTATGAATTGTTCATATTCGTATTGCTTCTGAACGATGAACTCAATCAGGGATCTGTTACTAGTTAGGTGGTCAGTGATTATGTAAACAAAGAAATGGGGCAAGCATGGTGAGGAAGAACTAGATAGTTTTGGTGCCATAGCTTTGATAACCACAGATTTGGGCCTTGATTCTCTCAAACTGATAGCAGGTTGTCATTGGCGAACTGATCATGTCTGAGAAGAACTATGCTTGCGTTTGACTTGTAAGATCATAGACAGAAGACAATATGGATTAAGAAGCGAGACAACATAACTAAATATAAACCACTGTTGTATTTTCTTTGTAATTTTCAAACTAAACTTTCCAATTAAAAGCAAGAAAGCCAAACTTTGAAAGTATTTTACACTTCTGAATTTTTGACATGATGATTGATAATTTGTATTATTCGGATTCTTCTGTTCTCATCTTATTTGCATTCATCTGACTACTATTCTCATCTTGAGTGTCATGTTCATCATGTTTCAGTTGATGTAACCAACTTTCTTCAGCTGCATCTTGTCGAACTCAGGAATTTGGATGAAATTTTGAGCGGAACTCTTTTTTTTTCTTTTTTTTTTTTACTTCACAGGGGTAGCATGCTCTTCTTCCGTCAGCCATGACTGGGTAGAGGTTCTAAGTCATTTGAAATTGTATTTTTCGGTCGCTCACACTGAGGACTGAACCTTCAGGAGAATATCACTTTTACAATTGATTTTTTTAAAGTACTCTTACCACTGCACCATGGGTCCTTGCGGACAATTCTGGTACAAATTTTAGGAGCCTTAAACCTATTTTATTTGCATTTGTAAATATCACTATTTTTTACTAATTATTACTATATGTTAACGTACATTTATCTCTATACTTATTACTTGTATATATTATCTATTGTTTATAATTACTGATTCCCATATCGTATTGAATTCTATACTAGGTCTACTTAGCAGTTGGTTATTCCCCAGCATATGTGCTGCTTCTTTCAGTCATCTTACTCTCCACCTTCCTTCTCTATCTTTATTTTTACTTTGTCCCATAATGTTAGATGGTTTTCCTTTTCCTTCCACATATGGTCAGCTATACCTGACTTTTCAGTCTCTCCATATACTACGGCTTTTCGATGTTCTTCTATCTGTACTTTTAGTGAACATGTTTCACCTTTGTATAGTTTTCCACATTTACATTCTTAGTCATAATTTTTCTGAAGGGGGCTTAACTCTCACAAGCTTGTTCCCACAAAGTTGAATCACTCTTGAATACTGTTTTGATGTTATATGGATTACATATTCGTTTGATGTTATATGGATTACATATTCGTTTGATGTTATATGGATTACATATTCGTTGAAGTTTTTCACATATGGTATACAAACTGTGGTGAGTTTCTTTGTGGTATCTTTTTGTGTCTGATCCAGATTTCTTAGAGCTGAAGTCATGCTCTCTGGATAGTTGTTTCGGTGGAGGGTTTCTCTTAAACTGTTCATCTCCTCTTGATATGCACTGCTGTTACTACATTTTGCTTTTTCTCTGCGTTGTAGGCAATGGACGATTCCATTTTTTAGATGGTGGGAGTTGAAGTTTGGGTACTGTCCAATGAAAGTTAACTTTCGGTATACAGATGACATAAAACCCTGACCAGTGCAGGTTATCAGCACATCTAGGAATGATAATTTGTTATGTTTTTTTTCCATCATGAACTATATACTTGAACGGATCAAGTTCACATGGTCTAGTAAGGTTTGAACATCTTCCTGATGGAGCCAGAGTATGAATGTGTCATCTACATATCGCAAACACATTGTTAGGTTTAGTGGTGTTGATCCTAATGCCATTTTCTCAAAGTATTCCATGTATGCAGTAACCAGTACTGGGGACAATAGTTATCCCATCGTCAGACCTTCTTGTCGATATATATCAGATTCCCTCACAAAGTATGTAGTTTCTTCAAAGAAGGTCAACATCTCCATTATATTATTGTCGATTGGGATGCAAGTGTATTCCTTCAGTGAGGCATTAGAAGTAAGCTTATCCTGTAGCACTGTCAGAGTATCATCAATGGGTACTTTTGTGAACAAGATAAGAACAGTAGTCCGATGAATCCAAATAATACGAATTACCAATCCTCATCATAAAAATTCAGAAACGTTCTGTTCTCATCTTGAGTTTTATTGACACATTTCGGCCAATGTAACCTTTTTCATGAGTATCGTGTTCAACTTGAGAATCTTTTTGTTCAACTCCATTTGAAATTCAATGCAGAGTTTTTAGTTGATCGGGGGTTACATCGGCCGAAACGTTGTGAGACTAACATTCATGATGAGAACAGTAGTCGAAATAATCCAAAGTATTTTAAAACTTATTTACAATATAAACTGCACTAATACTCATTTGTTTTTATAAAAAATATTTTTCATGCCATTTGAAAGTAAACTGTACACTAATTAAAATATATATATATATATATAAAAGTGAACGTGTCTGTGTGTGTGTCTGTGTACATTTCCCTGTGCTATAACTCTGTCAATTTTACGTCTACATGCTCGAAATTTGATATACAGGGTACTGAGATTTGGGAAAATCTTTGTGATCGGTTTTCAGACAGAAGTTTGGCTGTTAAGGGGTCAAAGTTCAACGATTTGCCATTTGAGAACCCTACCAAACTCCTCCGCCAATCTTGGGTATAAACAATTGAAATTTTAGATATAGGTTCCTTGGACATGGATCTAACTTAATAACTTGATTTGAGCCCAAAACAATAAATGTTAAGGGGTAATAATAGGGGTCAAAGTTAAAAAAAATTGACCTCTGCAGTCTCTACCAAATTACTCAGACAATTTCTCATCTAAACATTTGAAATTTTATGTAAAGGGTATTCAAAGATAGGGCAAGCTTTTAAGGTTTGGGTCGAACATTTGAGCTACAAATATATAAATCTATGTATGTATGTTTGCATGTCTACCTAAAACTTTTTGACAGAAGCGACGGATTTTCACAAGATCAGTATCGTTTTGAAGCTCAACTCTTCAGACGACAAATACCAAAAAATTTGCTAAAAACATTAATTTCTTCACCCTCAACTGGGTACTTTTCTACAGGGAGGGGTCGCTTTTTTTGCCAATATTGTCAAAAGTCATCCTCTTTTCGATTGTCTAGCCTTAATTTAAACCTACGTCACTTCCGGTTTGGTGGTGGTGGTCGTAACGGCAAAGACGTCACGTTTTTTACATGTTCTTTTCTTATTTCACAGTACGGGTTCGAGCCTGCCTTCCTACTACCACTTTTTTTTTTTTTTTTTGCTCAACACACACCTCCAGGCAACGCCGGCCACTCATGCTAGTATATATATATATATATTATCAAATTAGAGCATGGAACATTTATTTAAAAGTCTGATTTTTTTTGTCCCATTACTTTTGCCATTTCATTTAGAAATTACCCCCCCCCCTCGCCCTCTTCTAAAAAAGCAGGTCAAAATAAATGGGGCTTGTTGTCAAAAGAATAATTACTTTAAAGAGCAATATTTCTATTAAAAAAAAACAATAGAGAATCAAATTACATATCGTTGGTATCCAAGCAGAACTGCTGCTGCTGCTGCTGCTGCTGCTGCTGTTTTTGCTTCAGCTATTTTATAGAGAAGAGCGTATGTATGAGGGGAAGGGTCATGAAATAGGAATTAATAATAATAAAAAAAAAAGGAGATTTTTAAGCAAACAATAATCTCATTGGAAAAATGAAGTAGCAGAGTCAAAGTTTTACTCTCAAACTTAAAATAACACAAATTTGAAAAAAGAAATCGTAAAAAAGATCAAGAAAGAAAATGATCACCATTTTTTTTTTTAAATCCGTCTTTTCAAATAAAACAGTTTCAAGGTTATCACATGATATGCACTGCACTGTTTCAGGGCATTTTGACATCTTTTGGAGTCACGGGCAGATTAATAAAAAAATAAATAAAAAACGAATAAAGCAGTAAGAATACAGTACACAACATTTGCCAGTTGAACCTGACACTTAACTAATTTGTGACCAATGAATCTAAAAATGAACTTTGCTGAATCATACCAACCATTTTAGCAACAAAATGATCTTGTTTTATTTTATACTAGCGGGGGTGTCCGGTGTTGTCCGGGTGTTTGGAGGTGTGTGTTGATCAAAAGAATTTAGAAAAAAAAGGCAGCCAGGCTCGAACCTGTACCGCGAAGGAGGAAAAGAATGTGAAAAAAAGAGTTGGTAATTAACTTTTGCTTGGGTGGAGGATATTAGCACAAAATAAAAAAATTTTTATAAAAAATATAGAGAGAAAGAGACAGAGGTGGGATCGAACTCGAAAATGTAGGGTAATTAATCTTTTTCACTAACCATTACGCGATAGCGAAATCAATGAGTTAGTAATTAACTTAAGAATCACACATGCGCAGAAATGAACGTTGCTTTTTAACTCTGGCCAGAGGCCAGTTAAGCTTTCTGGCATTTTATTTGTTTCCCCACGAAAGCATCGTTCCTAATGTGGGGAAAAACCAGTTCCCCTAAAAAAGGGGGCACTCTGGCAGTATCCAAATAAATAGTAATTGTCTCGGTATGAAAGGTTTCCCCTACATTGACCAACGACCAATTACGGAACATATGCTACCCAGCCCGGGAGTTGGTTTGCGTTCGATTAGTTTTGCTTAATTTATACGAAAAAGACAAACTCTCAAAACGAGGGAATTTTTTAAAACTCGATCAAAAAAAGATAGAGACAATGTCCGTTTGCAAATTTTTGATCGATCTCGGAAGTATACAAAAACTTTTCCTGGAATCTAACTGACGCGAGAATATTTTATTTTTATTTTTTTTTTTTTTTTACATGGGGGATCACCTCTTATCAAGGCCCAGAAGCCACTCGGGGATAAGGGTTATTGGGTGTACAGTAATCAATGGGATAATATCATAGTAATAGTTGGTGTTAACTCTACCCAGTTGTGTCCCTTGAACACTCTTCACAACAGAGAGTTAACTTCCCTACCGGCGACGGTGTAAACGGGACTTTTCGAAAAATATGGCGTGACCTGTACGCACGTGTTGAATAAACCCTCCTCAACCCTACTCCCGTTATCTGTGTTTATTTGCTTCTACATTGGTAGCAGAGCGTATCAAAACTAACAAACAAAAAAAAACATGGCCTCTAAATACATTCCCCTACCAACGTTAAACACGGAAAAATATAATTCCTGGAAGAAAGAAATGCACATATGGGAACTAGCCACTACTTTAGATGAAAGAAAACGGGCCCCCGTCGTGCTTTTGTCCTTGGAAGGAAAAGCGAGAGAGGCGCTGCTTGAATTGGATATCACTTTACTCAATGCCGAAAACGGAATGGAGATAGTATATCAAAAGTTGGACACCCTCTTTTTAGAAGACGCAAACCAGGCAGCATTTAGGGCGTACGAGGCATTCGAAAGTCACCGAAGAAAGAGCGGCATGGCAATAGATACATTTCTAATTGAATTTGAACGCCACATTGCCAAATTGAAAGAATTCAACATAATTCTTCCCGAGCCGGTCCTAGCGTTCAGAGCTCTCAAAAGCGCCAACCTCACCCCCGAAAACGAACGCTTAATAAAAGCCACCGTTCGAGAACTAACACTCAGAGAAATGTCTAAACAATTAAAAAAAATTCTTAATGACTTTGAAACTCATTCACCGCCGAAAACTCCTCCGGTTGCTATGAAAACCGAATCTGACATTATTTTCACCACTGACGAAATTGAAAACACCTACTACACCAGTAGTCGTGGTCGAGGCCGCCGCCACGGTGATAAAACAGCCAGTCTCACCAGTCGTGGGGCTGGCAGATGGGGTAGGGGTCGCAACCAAAATTCCACCCACTACAACAACAACAACATCAAAAGAAATTCAAACCACAAGGTTGAAAGCGACAGCAGCAGCAGCGGTGTTTGTTTCAAGTGTGGGTGTAAATACCACTGGATTCGCGACTGTCCGTATGATGAAATTGACAAGACCGACAAAGGAGGCCACTTGCTCGTTTCCAACATCGTCCTCATGAACGAGCGTGAAGAATATGGCAGCACCAGCACGTTTTTGGGAGAAACGCTCGGATCCGCTGTCTTGGATAGTGGTGCGTCTGGGACAGTTTGTGGAAGAAAATGGTTTGAGTGTTTTCTAGAAACCCTGCCAGAAGAACAAAAAATAAAAGTTCGAAATGGAAGGAAAAGCTACAAATTTGGTGATGGGAACACCATTAAATCTACTCACACAGCAACTTTACCATGTGTCATTGCTGGCATTGAAGTCAGTATTATCACTGACGTGGTGGACGCCGAAATATCGCTTTTACTGAGCAAAAAGTCGATGAAAAGAGCCGGCACAAGCCTCAATTTCGAGAACGACAGTGTCACCATGTTTGGAAAAAAAATCCCACTGCAATGTACTTCTTCAGGGCACTACCACATTCCCATAACAAGACCTAGACCAGACCGAGGTAAGTTCAAACATATTTTGTTTACCAAAGAAATTTCCAACAAAAATAGGCAAGAAAAAATAAAAATCGCCACCAAACTTCATAGACAATTTAGTCACCCTAGCGGTAAAAAGCTATGTGACTTAGTCAGGAGCACCGGAATGAAAGACAAGCAATTCATTAAGATACTTCAGGAAATTCCCAATTCTTGTGAAATTTGCATGAGATACAAAAGGGTTGAACCCAGACCTGTCGTGGGGTTTTCACTGGGAACATATTTTAATGAGAGCATTGCCATGGACATAAAAGAAATTAATGGTAACAAAGTATTACACCTTATTGATCATGGTACTAGGTACAGTGTTGCAGCTAAAATTCCGGGTAAAGAGAGCTCCGATATTATTAATACTATTTTCAAAAATTGGATTACTTATTTTGGTACCCCTGGATTTATTCTCACTGACAATGGCAGAGAATTCAACAACCAGGCGTTTAGGGACATAGCACAAAATATGAATATCGTCGTTCGTACCACTGCTGCTGAAAGCCCATGGAGTAATGGGCTAAATGAAAGGCACAATGGGATTTTAGGGGAAATGGTGAAGAAAACCCTAGAAGAAACAAATTGCAGTTTCGAGGTGGCTCTCGCGTGGGCAGTAAGTGCCAAAAATACACTTCAAAGTGTCCATGGATATAGTCCCAACCAACTCGTTTTTGGCAGAAATCCCAACCTACCTGGTTTTCTTAATGACAAACTCCCTGCACTAGAAGGTGTCTCTACCAGTGAAATTGTGGCAAATAATCTTAACGCTATGCATGCTGCCAGGAAACACTTCATAGCGAGTGAATCTTCAGAAAAGCTTAGATGAGCTCTCCGCCACCAAGTTAGAACAGGTATCACCCAATCCTATAAAAATGGAGATGCTGTTCTTTACAAAAGGAACTTGTGTGATAGGTGGCTTGGCCCTGGGACAGTCATAGGGTGTGAAAACAAACAGGTGCTTGTCAAGCATGGCGGCACCTATGTTAGAGTACATCCGTCTCGTTTAACTTTCTACCCCGAAACATACCAGACTCACAATGAGGGCAACAACGAGGAATTGAGCACCCAACAAGAGTTTGAAGGATCCCCAAGAGTGTCAAACTTCGAAGAGAACATTTTAGAAGAAAATTTAGAAATGGCAGACAACACTGAACAACGCCCTACTATGGAGACTCAAGACATAACCAATAAATGCGACACCACCACCAGGAAAGTCAAACTTCCCAAACCTGGACAAATCATAAAATGCAAGCTTGCCAACGACACAGAATCAGACTGGAAGAAGTTAAATGTCATAAGTAGAGCAGGCAAAGCCACTGGCAGAAATAAACATTTGATGAATGTAGTTATGGAACAGGGTGAAGCATTTTGGTTGGACTTTGAACATGGAGTTTCCGATTGGCAAGCTGATGAGACTGAAGAAAATGAAGAGCACCATGATTCCTGCACTAAGGAAGAAGTAATGATCACCTTTGCTGACGATAGCCTGGAACTAGAGGAAGCTAAACAAAAGGAACTTCAGAGCTGGGATAAAAATAAAGTCTATGTTCAAGTACCGGATCAGGGCCAACCAAAAATCTCCACCAGATGGATTTACACAAGCAAAAATTCCCAAACATTCAAGGCCAGACTTGTTGCCCGAGGTTTTCAGGATAAAGATGCTGAGAATCTAAGAAATGATTCTCCCACATGCTCCAAAGAAGGTTTACGTGTAGCATTAGCTATAATGGCATCCAACCATTGGGTATGTAAATCCATGGATATCAAAACAGCATTTCTGCAAAGCAAGAAGTTGGAAAGACAGGTTTATCTGAATCCTCCCAAAGAAGCTAATGTACCCCTAGGCTATATTTGGAAACTCTCCAAATGTGTATATGGCCTGACCGATGCCTCTAGGTCCTGGTATCTCACACTCAGGGAGGAATTGATGAAGTCAGGAGCTATAGCTTCAAAATATGATCAGGCTATATTTACATGGCATTTCGAAAACAAATTGCAAGGGATAATTGCTACCCATGTGGATGATTTTTGCTTTGCAGGGTCAGAGATTTTTCATAGAAAAGTTATTGACAAAATCCATCAAATATTTGCAGTTAAATCTGAAGAAACTGCAGAGTTTCAGTACATAGGATTAGACATTAAACAGAATAGGGAAAATATTAAACTTGGACAGAATGAGTATGTAAAGAAATTGAAATATATCCCAGTGGAAAATGGCAGGAATATTAATGACAAAATATCCACAGCGGAAATTTCTGAAATCAGGCAAGTTATCGGCCAACTTAACTGGCTGGCTACCCAGACCAGACCTGATCTCAGCTACGATGTCAGTGCATTAAGCTCCATCCTCAAACAAAGTAATGTGGAATGTATAAAACATGCCAATAGAGTAGTAAAGAAAGCCAAGAAAGAAAAATCCCAGGTAGATATTCCTGACTTAGGAGATCTCAGTCATCTCAAGATTGTTGCCTACAGTGATGCCTCATTCGCCAACCTGACAGACGGAGGATCTCAAGGTGGTTACATAATCTTTTTAGTTGGCAATAACCACAAATATACACCAATAACCTGGCAGTCCAAGCGCATTAGAAGAGTGGTCAAAAGCACACTGGCTGCTGAAACCCTAGCCATGGTTGACATGTCGGAGGCCTGTCTGTTTTATAGGAAACTACTATTAGAAATACTGCAACTGAAGGATGAACCCGAAAATATAAAAATAATCTGCAAAACTGACAATTCCTGTCTATTTGACACTGTGCATTCATCCACCTAAATACTAGATAAAAGGCTTCGTATTGAGATGGCTATTTTGAGAGAAATGCTGGAAAGAAAAGAAATAGCAGAGTTCTCTTGGATACCCACCAATGGACAGGTAGCTGATTGCTTAACCAAGAAGGGAGTCCCTTCATTTAAGATACTTGAGCTCGTATCTGAACCCAAAGAAACGGATATTTAAAAATAATTTTTTTTTTCTTTTCTTTCTTTTTCAGTGGTCATCTAGAAGACAAGAAAAAGGGGGAAGTATTGTTAACTCTACCCAGTTGTGTCCCTTGAACACTCTTCACAACAGAGAGTTAACTTCCCTACCGGCGACGGTGTAAACGGGACTTTTCGAAAAATATGGCGCGACCTGTACGCACGTGTTGAATAAACCCTCCTCAACCCTACTCCCGTTATCTGTGTTTATTTGCTTCTACATTGGTATTGGAGATTTGATAAATGTGATTAATCAGGAATTTGTTTATGTTGGACTTGAAGACATCCAAGTTGTAGTCAGGTGGGAAACAGGCAGACAGAAGAGAATTCTACAGGTGTGCACTTCTTAGAAAGAAGCTTTATTCATGGAATCTACGTTTTGATTTAGGCACAGATAAAGAGTGGGAGAAATTACTGACAATGATTTTAGCTAGACGGGTGTTTATCGTGAAAGACTAGCGAGGGGGGACCAGAGATTGGAGCTCGGATGAGCACTTGCCATGGAAATAATGATAAAACAAAGACAGGCTCGCAACATCTCTTCTGTTGAAGAGAGGTTGCAGAGAAGAGAAAAAGGCATCCCCCCCTAAGCCACAAAGTCTATTTTGTACTTTGTCAAGGCAGGATAGGCTGTTTTTAGAAGCCCCAGCCCAGATGTGGCAGTAGTACTCCATCTTTGGATGTACTTGGCTTTTATACAGATAGAGAATTGCATCAGTAGTGAGATATCTTCTGGAGCGGTAGAAGGATCCCACCATTTTCCCAGCGGCCCAGGCAACAGACTTGATATAAGTGTTCATTTCAGAACAGAAGTAAAGGTCAAAACCTAGGAGCTTGTCAAAACATGAAGCCTCCCCAAGACGAGAGCTATCTATTTCAATTGATGCTAGATGAGGAACAGAGCATTGATGATGTAAAGATAGGAGCTTGGTTTTAGATGCATTAAAAGTAACCAGCCACCTCTTCCCCCACTGTACCATGCGCTCAAGATCAGAGGAGAGGGAATCAGAGAGAGCTTTGTCATTTATGGCCTTTGATGTGTTGCCATAGATGGTTGTGTCATCAACATAGATGTCAACAAATCCTTTCATCGACATACACAAACGCTCGTGCCCATTTTGCCTTTCACATAAAGATAAATGATAAAATACTGTATCAAAAAAATATACTGATTTTATAAAATATTTTAAAATATTTACATATAATGAAAAAATTGACCAAGTTTTTTGTTTAATTGATTTACTTCAATCATAAGTGTCCATTTTGTTATCTTAAGGCAATTTTTTTTAAATGAAAATCACTTCAGAAAAGACATGAAGCCACTTGATGTAAGGAGCTAACAAGAATGAAAGATTATTATTGCAAGGACAGGAGATGTCTATTGGCCTTAGTTTTGAAAAAGATCCAAGTTATAAGTAGGAGGAAAACAATCAGCAGGAAGCATACGGTTCTTGGAAATATACTGTTGGAATAGAAAGTATTAAAACAGCGAAATGATGGAGACCACTAGACTAACAAGTCAAACGAGCTGTAACAAAGAAAGCAGGGAATAGATTAAACACATGCCATAATAGTACTTATCGCGTTCAAGAAAGGAAGAAAGAGTGTGCCAATCAAATTACAGCTACGTTTTCTGCATCTCATGAAGAATCCTCACAGGCCCAAATACAACAATAATACTCTATACAAATTTACTATCAAGGTGTATAGAGAGAGAATAACCTCACACATGATAAAATGTTTAGAGCGATCAAGAGAAAAGACTTTGCGAGATCCAGAAAGAGTAATGGATCTAATATATATGAACTTCAAGCCAGACTTAATGAGAAAAAACAAAAAGTTTCAGAATCAATTTCTCAAGAACCATCAATGAGAAGAAAAGGAACTGAAAGACAAGATGAGTCTTAACTTTTAGTTTTGACTGAAATGTTGTTTTAATACCGTCTGGACTGCTGAATAAAAGGCGGAAAACATTCAGGTCTCAAAATCTGCCGATTTATTACTTTTCTCAATGTCTTCCTCTTCTAACCCTCTCTCCCTGTTTGCCACTCCATTCCTCTTCCTACTTGTTTTTCCACCGGCTGTAGCTTCTTGCGTGTTGTATCATTGGCGACACTTCTGTTTCATGCTTCGTAGATATATACCAAAAACCAAAGATAATTATCAAAAATACAAGAGATGCCTATTGGCCTTAATCTTGAACAAGACCAAAATTATGAGATATCAAAACGGTGAATTGATGGAGACCACTAGACCAACGAGTCAAATAAGCTGGAACAAAGGAAACGGACAATTCTGAAGAACACATGCCACGATTTATCTATTATATAAAAATCACTGTGTGTGTGTGTGTGTGTGTGAGAGAGAGAGAGAGTGTTCCTTCCTCATAGGTTCTGAAACGGCTGAGCCTATCTTTTGCAAATTTCACACAAAGCATATTTATATGTTTGGCAGTGTTCTTAGATATGTTTTGTACAGAAATTCATCTGATAAGTATCGAAAATCGAAAAAATCGGATGTTAACAATATTCTTTTTTTTATAGATAAAAAGAGAATTTTTACAGAGGAATATTTTACGTTACACCAACCAGTGTTACATAAAATATTTCCCTGTAAAAATTCTTCCTTTATATCTATAACAGAAGATTATGTTTAAAATCGTCAAGCCCAAATATCAGCAGACATGATATTGTAAACAAACACAGACGGTATTTAATAAATGACATTATCTTCATGAAAATCTAATCAGAACTGTATTTTACTTTTGGAAATCATTTGGATGAAAAAGTGTTTTGAAAGATTCTTGGCAATTCCAAAGTTGGCCAAATACTGTTTTAAATACAAGATATCCAAACCAACATTTTATTTTCATATTTTAAGTTTTAATGTGAACACATGGATCTTTGCAAAATATAAACAAGGGTACCAAAATTATTTTGGTAGCTGAATCCAAAGTCTGTTGGAAATTTGAAAATTTGCGGTCCGGTCGTGTGTGGTATTAGTCTCAAAGTAAATGTTCACAGACAAGTGAATAATCTTTTGAAATGTCATTTTATAGTAAACTAGCCTGGGTGCTCATGGATGCCGATTGGTATGAGGAATTAAAAACAAAAATTTTTCTTCATCACTATTTTTGTTTTCCTCATCAACACATTCATATTCATGCAATCCAATTAAGGAAATCCAAGATGGCTACCCCACCAACAGAGTAACACTGTCCAAGAATAAAAGCAACTCGATAGCCACAAAAGAATATGCAACAATATTAAATCACAACAATTGCATACTTGACGTACATGCTCCAGACATCAGAATACTTTCACCAGCAATCAACCCAGATAGTCTCTTTAATTGAATGCTGTCAACAGCAGAGACTAAACAAGTATATGCTACAATAACGAAATCCCAACTCATACCAACACTGCATGCGTGCCATGAACACCTACCAAGTTTCCTTCCATTGTTTCTAGGAGTGCATCAACAGAAGAGAAACAATGAGAGATTAGAAAGGTTGTCTTCTTTTATATTTGGCTGATAAGAAGTTTCTTAGACTTAACTTTCCTGGTGGAAAGGTTAAATAAACTGAAGAGAAAGGTTGCAGGTTTAGCCATTGCCATTTTAAACAGGATCCACAAAAGAAAAACACTTGTAGGTAGGTACGTACGTACGTAATGCAGTTGGATTAACAAGACATCTTTTAAATGTATTTTTTCTGTAACTCGTCTAAAAATTGCTTTCCGATTTCAAAACAAAGGGAGATAAGAAAAACCTTATTCTCAACTTAGGTGTAACCACCTAAGTTGAGAATAAGTTTTTTTTTTTTAATATTAACCTGTAATTGAATGCACAAACTAATTTTAAAAAATACATGCACTCTTATCATAAGCATATTCTATATAAAGATAAAGAATAAAAGAATACAATATAAAAAATATATACTAATGCATATAAAAAAATATATACTAATGCATATAAAAAATATATATACTAATGCATATAAAAAATATATATACTAATGCATATAAAAAATATATATACTAATGCATATAAAAAATATATATACTAATGCATATAAAAAAATATATACTAATGCATATAAAAATATATATACTAATGCATATAAAAAATATATATACTAATGCATATAAAAAATATATATACTAATGCATATAAAAAATATATATACTAATGCATATAAAAAATATATATACTAATGCATATAAAAAATATATATACTAATGCATATAAAAAAATATATATACTAATGCATATAAAAAAATATATATACTAATGCATATAAAAAATATATATACTAATGCATATAAAAAATATATATACTAATGCATATAAAAAATATATATACTAATGCATATAAAAAATATATATACTAATGCATATAAAAAATATATATACTAATGCATATAAAAAATATATATACTAATGCATAAAAAAATATATATACTAATGCATATAAAAAATATATATACTAATACATATAAAAAATATATATACTAATGCATATAAAAAATATATATACTAATGCATATAAAAAATATATATACTAATGCATATAAAAAATATATATACTAATGCATATAAAAATATATATACTAATGCATATAAAAAATATATATACTAATACATATAAAAATATATACTAATGCATATAAATTCAATTGTTGATTCAATAGGGAAATTATATCAATTATGGATGTAGAATAAATATGCTCTTTATACCTAAGTATTTCGAAGCCTAATGCTTCTCATCAGAAAAGAGAAGATGCAAGATAATATATTAGAGATGCGACGTCTAGCAATAACTACATTAGGAGCAAAATAATGCGCCATGAGAAAAAAAGAGTACTAAAAAGTGAGAGATAGCAGAACTACACTAATTATCAGTAATACATTCCTGATTAGTCTACTCTTACAGAATTTCTCTAATTCTTTTTGGCTCTCCTCATATACATGTATCTACACACACACACGTATCTACATACATGCTTCTGTGTGTACATGCAGAAATCCAATTATTTCAACCTCTTCAATTAAACTGATAAAATAAATCATCTGCAAAAATTAATTTTGCAGAATATATATATATATGTATATATATATATATATATATATGTATATATATATATATACATATATATATATATGTATATATATATATATATATACACACACACATACATACATACATACATACATATATATTTGATCTTATCAAAATAAAAATAAAAAGCTTAGCACCAATAAATCCAAAATATAAAACAAATATAGAATGTTGTGTTAGAGGCCATGAATGGAATTTGCACAATATCTTCTTTTTTTTACCTTTTTTTTTGTCTGTGCATAAATCCAATTATTTTCTTTTCAATGAAACCAATTTGTTTTATTTATTCCTGAAACTTATGCATCAATAAAAATAAACTTTGCCAAATAATTCAATAAATAAATATATCTGATCATATTCTTATCACTTAAATTAGAATGAAATGCTCAGCATCAATCAATATAGAATGTTGCAGAAGAGGCCATCAGTGAAATCTGCACAACTTTTTGTTGTTGTTGTTGTTGTTGTTGCTGTAGCTGTTTAGGGAAAAACAGAAGCTGCTCCAATCATGGCAGCCTAAAGATGATTCTAATGAATTTGTGGCTGAAGAAGCCATAGAATTACAAAGTGCCAAACCAAACAATAATTGTGGCAATATGCACTTTTATTTGCTTAAGGAATGCCCACATTTCTCCAGAGTCTAAGAATTTAATCAAGAATCATTTGCATAACAATTTACATTGTTTTAGGTTCCCATGCCAAAATCTTTTACCAAAATGTGTGCGCCTGTGCGTGTGTGATGTGGATGTGTAGGTCTATTATAGTCACGTTTCTCAATTACTATTTTTGTTATTTTTACACTTGTTCACACCGAATAAAACATATCACCACTTGGACATAAGGGTTACTATTTAGGATCATGTCTACATTGGTACTAGGGAGTGCATTACGTTTAAATTTCTGCAAGTTAGTACAGTCAGAGAAACAAGAAACAGAGAGGGAATTCCAAAGTTTAGCAGTTCGAGGGAAGAAACAGAGTAGGAGGCTTTCCAGCATCTAGAAAGTTCTACAGTGAAGAGGTGGTATTTTGCTGCTTGTCGGGTTAGTTGGAGGGTATGTACATAGAGGGGACACGTGCTACAAGTACAAAGCACATTCCATTAAAATAGTTGCAAAACAAGCAGAGGAATGCAACATTACGGCAATTCGACAGGAGTTAGAGCTTCGCTGATATTAAATTGGAGACACTTTTTTGAACTTTGTCAAATCAGGAAAGGCTAGTTGATGCACCAGTTCAGATATATGAGTGAAAGGTGGCTCTGTAAAGATACAAGATAGTGTCAGGTAAGAGTAGGTTTTAGCACAATAGTTAGAGGCCTACATTCTTTGCAGCAGCTTTGGTAATGCCATCGATGTATTTGTTCCAATTCATGTTGCCTGTGAATGGTAAACCAAGGAGTTTAAATGAAGAGCTTTCAGGTAGCGATTTATTAGTTAAGGCAATCAGTAGTTGAGTAGGTTTCTTGCAATCATTAAAAGGAAAGAAGTTTAGTCTTAGTAGCATTAAATGTTACTATTCTTTTATATTTCCATTCCACTATAGACTGGAGGTCATTGTCTAAAGATTCAGCAATTGTCTTGGATGTGTGCGCATTCATTTTTCCCTCATCTTTTTTCTTTTCAATTTTATTTTGTTCAAGCACAGTAGAAAGAGTCCAACTTCTTTGCAGCAGCCTTAGCAATGTCTTCAATGAATTTGTTTCTGTTGCCTGTAAATGTTAAGTACGAGTTTGAATGATTAGCTTCCAGAAAGGGTGTTATTTGTTATGGCAACCTGTGGCTGAGAAAGTTTCTTGTAATTGTTAAAGGAAAGAAGCTCAACATTAGTAGCATTAAATGTTACCATCTATTTGCATCCCATTCCACTGCAGACTAGAGGTCATTTTCTAAGGTTTCAGCCATTTCCTTGGATGTGTGTGCATTTGTTTTTCCCTCGTGTCTATTACAGAGCATATGTGTCATCAGCGAATATACTCATCTTGGATACAATTTTATCGCGGATGTCATTGATGAATATCAGGAATAAGAAAGGTCCAAGGGCCCTGAGACCACATTAATATGAATATGATGTTGTTTAGACGTACGACCATCAAGGATAACCTGAATTTTTCTCTTGTCTAAAACATATCTGATTATATTAAGTAACACTAAATGTTTTAATTTTCATTAAGTGACCATCATGCCGGACATAGTCAATGGCTTTGGATTTATTAAGAGCTATCATCCCTGCCTTATCTAATGCATGGTTTATGCATTCAGAGATTATGGTTATTATCTTTTCATGGAGTGCATGATGATTCCAGGATTTGTTCCAGTCTAATTCTGTTTCTCCTGCATGTCAATTATTTGCTCAATGAACAGAAAAATATAACCAAAACTGATTCCCTTTTATTTTTTGGTTTTTAAAATAAGACTTTTCTTAAAGGCAAAATGATTTTTATTGATATTTTGTTTAATCATTATATTAATCTGATTGTTTAAAATTGCAATTTTAAGCAATTATTTTTTTTTTTATGTTTTCTTCTAATAATATTTTAAAATGTAATTCTCAAGTTATTATTCATTCATTAAATTAAATTTTTATTAAACGAGTTTGATTTAAGAATGCTAGGAGTTTGACTTTTTTTTTTTTATCTCAGAAGAATCTGACAGTCTGAATATTGGAAAACATTTTCTATATTATAAATTTCACCTGTCTGTTTAAATGTATTATGTATCCATGTTTGTATGTCTAAAACTTTTGACAGAAGCGACAGATTTTCATAAGATCGGTATCGTTTTGAAGCTCGACCCTTCGGACGACAAATACCAAAAAATTGGCTAAAAACATTAATTCCTTCACCCTCAACTGGGCACTTTTCTACAAGGAGGGGGTCGCTTTTTTCACTGATATTTTCGAAAGTCCTCCCCTCTTTTCGATTAACTAGCCTTAATTTAAACCTTTGCCCTTTCTGGTTTGGTGATGAACACAATGGCAAAGACATCACGGTTCTTTTTTCACGGTTCTTTTTCTCGTTCGCAGTACAGGTTCGAGCCTGCCTGCTTACTACCACACACCTCCAAACACCCGGGCAATGCCGGGAACCCAAGCTAGTTAAAATAATAATAAATTAGAGTCGGATATTTTGGAATTCTAGGCATCAGAATCTGACGTTATATCTTCTGACTCTGCAACCATGAATTTAAACATGAATTCACACGGTATCTGATCTGATAATTTTATTAAATTGAAATGTTGGTCTTAAAAATACAGAAAGCAAAAGATAAGGGAAAAATATGAAGGAATTAAATTCAAAATCATTTTTTTTATCATCTCACAAGGGATTCAAGTTTTTCAAATTGCAGGGAGTCCAAAGTGTTTGTATGAGGGTTTTTTCCACATTACAACCGACTCCAGAACTTGATTTTGTTTCAACTGACTTTATCTTTATGAATGCGTGCACACAAACAATTACGCACAGAAACTGTGGAAAATATGAATGGAGTATTTCTTGAGAGCAAAAAATCGAGCCTAACCAATTTTCCTACAGCATCTATTCTATTCAAATCCAGTTGAGAATTTGAAAAGCAATATTTGAACAAAGATGAATTTCAGTTATTTCATAGCATGCCGATGAGATGTTTGACACCACACGATTCATTCATGTTAAAGAAATGCATTTTTTATATAAATAAAAAAAAATTTTAATTCAAGTTCAAATAAGTTTGCAAACAACTTTCATCACATTCAAATTTATATAAACTACAGAAATGCTTTGATAGAAAATTTTCTATTATTTATTTTTTTTTTTTTAAGAAATTTAAATCTTATTTTTGGAGTTTTTTAGCACCAAAATGCAAATGCGATTTATTCAATGGGCAAACACGTCAATAGGTATGATTCACACAGTTTAAGTTCCATATATTAAGTAGATAATTGATGGTTGGTTTGATCTAGGAAAGATTCAAAGTTCAAATTCAGTTCTATTAGGTTGTCAAGAAGGTTCTTGCGGAATTTTTAATTTTGATTTCAAATAAGTTTTCATTGTAAAATCTTTACTTTATCATTTTAATGGGCGTTTTTCGCTCTAATCGTTTAAATTACAATCGTTTCAAAGCAATTATGTCCTTTTTTTTCAGAATGCTGAATACAAGATGGAAAAAAAAGCAAATTCGCACAATTTTCTTAATTTAATTCAAGCTAGGCCGAAAATCTACTGAAACAGCTTGTGATATCAATGGATTGTTTGGCCCAGGAACCTCTACTGAATGCACAGGTTGTTTAAGAAATTTTGTGGCAGCAACGAAGATGATAAGCATAGTGATCGGCCATCGGATGTTGACAACAATCAATTAAGAGTCTTAGTCAAAGCCAATCCACGCAAAACTGTTCAAGAACTTGCTTCTGAATTAGACATAACATATATGACGATTTTCAACCACTTGAAAGAGGTTGGAAAGACAAAGAAACTTGATAAATGGGTGCCTCATGAATTGAACCCCAAAAAAAAAAAAAAAAAAAAAAAAAAAAAAAAAAAAAAAACACTGTTATGGAGTGTCATACAAAAAGACCCGTTTCTCGATTAGGTTGTGACTTGCGATGAATAGTGAGTGTTTTTTATACAACAACCAACAACACTGAGGTTAGATACCAAAGAAGCTCCAAGACACTTTCCGAAGCCAGAGTTGCCCCAAAAGAAGGTCATGCCGAAATTACAGTTTTCTGAATGCAGGCAAAACCATTACTGCGAAAAAGTGCTGTCAAGAAATGGATGAAATGCACCAGAAACTTCAACAGCAACACTCAGAAAAGGCCCAATTCTCCTCCACGACAATTCCCAACTGCATGTTGTTAAACTAACCCTGCAGAACTTGAACAAATTGGGCTATGAAACTCTGCCTCATCCGCCATACTCTTCAGATCCCTCACCGACTAATTACGACTTTTTCAAGCATCTCAACAACTTTCTGTGTGAGAAATGCTTAAAAAACCTAAGCAATATCAAAAACGCCTTCATCGATTTCATCGCCACCAGAATGCAAGATTTTTATGCTACTATGATAATTACACTTGTTTTGTGTTGGCAAAAGTGTTTTGATTCTGGTGGTGCTTATTTCGATCAACAAATTTTTGTTTGAGCCAAGATATTTTATTCTGAATTTAAAAGTTAAAAACCGCAAGAACTAGCTTGTCAACCTGATAGTTTAGGTTTTAGTGATTATACAAATCTTGTTTATATTTAAAAAAAATAAAACAATAACAATGCTGATTATACGAGGTAAAGTCTGAAATACGATTTTAAAGATAGCTTCTAAGCTTGTGATGGGTAATGTGGGTTTTATATAGTTTCATTCTATGGAAAAAAAAAGAGAGCATTATATTTTTTGTGAACCGTTCTTTTACAGGTTTTTAGGTGGTAAAAATAGCTGCTTAAGGGTTAAAATTGAAAAACAATTAGAACTTAGCAGGCAAAAGAAGGCCAAGGAACTAAAGTCATGCAACCTGCTGACATCATTGAATTTGGGGAAAGTGTGTGTGTGTACATATATATATATATATATATATATATATATATATAGAGAGAGAGAGACGCAGAATTTATAAAACTCACTGTGTGCGTGCATGTAAATATAGGTAGAGAGACGGGGAGAATTTATAAAACACAATATGTATGTGCGTCTCCGATTTTTCAAACTGCATCTTCTTTGAGATGCAAGGTTACAATCATTGTATTTTTTGTGTACTGTTCTTTTATGGGGTTTTAACTGGTAAAAATAGCTGTTGAGTCAAAACTGAAAAAAATTGGAACTTGGCAGGCATAAGTAAACTTAAAGTGCTCTCCTACACATGCGTTACAGTCAGTTCATTTTTAACTATTTCTTATCAAGCTAACGATAGCTCAAACGTTAACGACTTCAGCGGGAGAGCTATATGTTTAGGCTTTGATTCTAGCATCCAAGTCATGTTTCTTTTTTACTTTTGAAATCACTACTATATATTGGATATGATATAATCTTATACATAAAACTCACTATGTCTGTGTGTCTGTCTTCATTTTTTCAAAGTGCATTGCCTCCAAGATGCCAGGTCACAGAGCAGTGTGAGGCGGGTCAAATGATTGCATTTTTTGTGGACCATTGTTTCATATATATACTAGCGAGGGGTACCCTGTGGGTGTTGGGGGGGGGGGGTTAAAAAAAAAAGTAAGTATGAGGATTGAACCCGAACCCTTGAGGCAAAGTTGTAAATTAAAGTGTGGAAAAAAAAAAAAGGTGCGACGTTAACCATTGCCCCACCGCGAGATGCTAACGGAAACACGTTTGAATTTATTTAATTATTTGGATTTGGCAGGTGCCCGTTTTAATGAGTTAATGAGGTCAAGTTTGACTGCAGAATAGTATTCATTTACTGTTGAATGCCCCCCCCCCAAGATGTTATAGGAAAAAGATTAACCCATATGCGGTGAGCGACAAATATTGAATATTTATCTTCCCAAAACAAGCAAATTAAATAGACAGGCGAGCTTCATTGTTAACTGTGAGATATTACGATTTATATGTGATATAAAAAGTTTTAAAAAGTTGTTAAGCGAGCGACCGCTTCTCTGAAAAAAGCCTTTTGTTGACATACAGAAAAAGTAAACACACATACATACATACATTTTCGCTTTTATATATATATAGACTAGTGAGAGGTACCCGGCATTGCCCGGGTGTTTGCAAGTGTGTGTGGTTTTGGGTGAATAAAAAGAAAAATCGTTGGTTGTTAAAAAAAAAACAAAAACGATGCCTTGACGCGCAGTTGGAAAATAGTAAAGTGTGAAAAAAACAAAAAAAACAGGTGCCCGTTTTTGACGAGTTATTGACGTGAACTTTGAGTGCGGGACAGTGTTTTATTTAACGCGAGTCTGTTTTTTTATACGCAAAAGCTTAATGGACATGCGGCGATGGTACGCGATAGCTATTCAGCAGTTAACATTTTCTGCGGGACAGTTTTTAATGAGGTCAATAAACCAGTTTGTTTGTTTTTAACTAACTTTGGAAATAAACAGCTCCCTGTTTATTAGGGGGAGTGTCTTGTCTCGAAATGAAAGCAACCGGCGGATATGACGAAGCCGACATTGACCACACGTTACATAGCTTTCTAGAGACCACTAGCCGTGGGCCAGTATTTCGAATAGTTTCGCTTTTTTTTATACCGAAAAACGAATGCAATATGTGCTGATCCGAAAATGTCAAATAATTAACGTTTCAAAATCGGGCAAATTAAATAGAGAGGCGACCACCGTTGTTAAGTCATAGATATTATAATTTACACATGATATAAAAAGTTTTAAAAATGAGCAACGGCATCAAGAATCCGCCGGAAAAAAGCCTTTTGAAGACATACACAAAAAGCGAACATACATACACAGGGGTCAATCCTAGGCCCAACTCTCTTCCTGATCTACATCAATGACCTCCCTAAACACATACTTAAATCATTCATTGACATCTATGCTGATGACACGACCATCTACGGCAACACATCAAAGGCTGTAAATGACAAAGTTTTCTCTGATTCTCTCTCCTCTGATCTCGAGCGCGTGGTTCAGTGGGGGAAGATGTGACTGGTTACCTTTAATGCATCCAAAACCAAACTCCTATCCTTACATCATCAACGCTCTGATCCCCATCTGGCATCAATTGTGATGGATGGCTCTAGTCTGGGTGAGGCCCTGTGTTTTGACAAGCTTCTAGGTTTGACCTTTACTCCTGATCTGAAATGGAACACGTACATCAAGTCTGTTACCAAGGTTGCTGGAAAGATGGTGGGATCCTTCTACCGCTCCAGAAGATATCTCACTACTGATGCAATTCTCTATCTATATAAAAGCCAAGTACGTCCAAGGATGGAATACTGTTGCCATATCTGGGCAGGAGCTGCTAAAAACAGCCTATCCTGCCTTGACAGAGTACAAAATAGACTTCGTGGCTTAGTGAGGGATGCCCTTTTCTCTACCCTGCAACCTCTCTCCCACAGAAGAGGCGTTGCAAGCCTATCCTTGTTTTATCGTTATTTCCATGGCAGGTGCTCGTCTGAACTCCAATCTCTGGTCCCCCCCTCGCCAATCTTTCACGAAAAACACCCGTCTAGCCGAATCCACTGTGAAAAATTTACCCCACTCTTTATCTGTGCCTAGATCAAAACGTGGATTCCATGAACAAAGCTTCTTTCTTAGAACTGCACGCCTGTGGAACTCTGTTCTGTCTGCCTGCTTCCCACCGGACTACAACTTGGATGTGTTCAAGTCCAATGTTAACAAATTCCTAATGAACCGCCCCCTTAAGTAAACACTTCATCAAATCTCCACACTAACGTAATGTACTTGCAATAACCCTTATCCCTGAGTGGCATCCGGGCCTTGATAAGTGGTGATCACTGTGTAAAAAAAAAAAAAAAATACACACATACATTTTCGCTTTTATATACATATAGATAAAATGACCTTGTCTTTCTACGTAATAGTAAGGAACTGTCTACACAAATATATATCTATACATTAAAATTGGTTCATTTTTTAACTATTTCTTATCCATCTGACAATAGCTCAAATGGTAATAACTAAGGCGAGAGAGCTATATGTTTTGGTTTCGATTCTAGCTGATGGCACCCAAGTCATGTTTTTTTATTATTGCTTTTGAATTCACTACTACATACTGGGTACAATATAATAATCAATACAGCATTGACTCTATAATAATAAATACAAAATCTGCATAAATTAAAATATATTTAAGCGTATTTTATGATCAGGCAATATATATATTAGGTATGTGCAAAATGGATAGGCGATCCCTAAAATGCATAAACATTTTAACACCTCCCTTCATTTAAAAATTCATCAAAATTCGAGAAATAAACCAATTTTTATGAAATTTTCAGTATTTATTAATAATCACAGAATATAATGGCCACATTATTTTATTTTATTTTTTAGTGAAAATGTATTATTTTTTGTAAACAAACACCTTTGCTAAAGTTTATGTACTAAATAAAAAAAAAACATGAACTTATGTTTGTATTTTTTATAAAAAAAATAAAGCATTGTAAATACGAAATATTTTTAATACAAGTTCCTGTTGCAGCCAGATGGCTGCATATTGTGAAAGAATGACCAGTGGTCTAAACTGACCACCCTGGTCAAATCAGAGAAAGTCCCTTTTTTTGCTTTTTTTTTTTAATCAGATGGAGAAAATGGAAGTAATTTTTTTTAAAAAGTAAACAAAAAAAATCTTGTATTTTTTAACCAATATTAATCGAAACCTTTTTACTTACTTTCTTCTTTTTTTTTTTGTTGCAAATCAGAGGAAGTCCTTTTTTTTTGTTTTACTTAATCAGACGGAGAAAATGGAAGTTTTTTTTTAAATAAAAACATCTTGTATTTTTCAACCAATATTAATCATTGACTGCTGCTGCTACTCCCACCGATTTAATGCCTCTCACCACCACTTTGCCTAACGGCTGCTGATGCTACTCCCACCAATTTAACTCCTATCACCACTACTATTTTTGTCTCTGCTGCTACTCCCACCGATTTAACACCTATCACCACTACTACTTTGCATTTCCATACACCAAACATGGATATAAATACCACTAAAACATCCACATTCACTGGGTCATAAGCTTCATTTTGGTACCTAAATTGCTTGCGTGGGTTGCCTGTAGGCTGACTTAAACCGCGTCACACACACACACACCCACAGACAGACAGTACAGAAATTTATAATAGGATTTTCAGAAAAAGAAAAAAAAACCTTAAAGTCTGTGTTAATGAAATGAATATAATTTCAAGAAAAATTAATTTCTCAAACTTTCGCTATTATCATTAAATCAATCATTGTTTATTCAATATTTTAACCAAAAAATAATATAATTAAAAAAACGTTTCATGTGATTTTAATGATAAAAATTTTCACAAACCTTTAAAATGTTTTTCTTGTATGCATCATTGGATAGATCAATCTCACTTGTTTTCGGGGATATGAAATAAACAGGTCCATTCATTTGTTTTTTTTTTGTCTTAGAAATAAGACTTCAACATGACGTTTATAAACCATTTTTCCTAAATATTTTTCATACTCCAATTAGCAAGTAAATCAATCCTTTTATTATTTTTATGCATTAAACTGATAATACTATGTTTAGTTCTATTTTAGTAACAGCGATTTTTAATTAGCCTCTACCTCCAAAATATTAACCCTTTTCAGCAAAAACAAACAATTTGACTTGATCGCTTGTTTATTTTGAAATCGACAAGTTTTGTAAACTACATTTACAAGTTTATTTTTAAAAAATAATACTTTTTTGTTTAAACTTAATACGGTTTGTGGTTCTTTTATAAAAAAGTGGTTTCTTCAAGAAATATTGGTTTTCAAACATACTAAACTTTTAAACTTGAATAAATTACTTTCTAGCTACCAAAAATAACTAAATCAGATTCTACATTTTAGGCGATAATGAGCAAGTACACTAAAAAGCCTTGGTGAAAAAAAGAATAAAATGACAACATAAATAATGTAAAATTTACAGTATGGAAGGATCAGTTTTGAATATAAATTTAACATATAATGATACCCCATTTTGGAAGGATTTGAATATAATATAATGATACCCCATTTTGGAAGGATTTGAATATAAATTTGACATATAATAATACCCCATTTTGGAAGGATCAGTTTTGAATATAAATTTGACATATAATGATACCACATTTTGGAAGGATCAGATTTGAATATAAATTTAACATATAATGATACCCCATTTTGGAAGGATCAGTTTTGAATATAAATTTGACATATAATGATACCCCATTTTGGAAGGATCAGTTTTGAATATAAATTTAACATATAATGATACCACATTTTGGAAGGATCAGATTTGAATATAAATTTGACATATAATGATACCCCATTTTGGAAGGATCAGTTTTGAATATAAATTTGACATATAATGATACCCCATTTTGGAAGGATCAGTTTTGAATATAAATTTGACATATAATGATACCACATTTTGGAAGGATCAGTTTTGAATATAAATTTGACATATAATGATACCCCATTTTGGAAGGATCAGTTTTGAATATAAATTTAACATATAATGATATCCCATTTTGGAAGGATCAGTTTTGAATATAAATTTAACATATAATGATACCCCATTTTGGAAGGATCAGTTTTGAATATAAATTTAACATATAATGATACCCCATTTTGGAAGGATCAGTTTTGAATATAAATTTGACATATAATGATACCCCATTTTGGAAGGATCAGTTTTGAATATAAATTTGACATATAATGATACCCCATTTTGGAAGGATCAGATTTGAATATAAATTTGACATATAATGATATCCCATTTTGGAAGGATCAGTTTTGAATATAAATTTAACATATAATGATACCCCATTTTGGAAGGATCAGTTTTGAATATAAATTTAACATATAATGATACCCCATTTTGGAAGGATCAGTTTTGTAATATAAATTTGACATATAATGATACCCCATTTTGGAAGGATCAGTTTTGAATATAAATTTGACATATAATGATACCCCATTTTGGAAGGATCAGTTTTGAATATAAATTTGACATATAATGATACCACATTTTGGAAGGATCAGATTTGAATATAAATTTAACATATAATGATACCCCATTTTGGAAGGATCAGTTTTGAATATAAATTTGACATATAATGATACCCCATTTTGGAAGGATCAGTTTTGAATATAAATTTGACATATAATGATACCCCATTTTGGAAGGATCAGATTTGAATATAAATTTGACATATAATGATACCCCATTTCGGAAGGATCAGATTTGAATATGAATTTGGCATATAATGATACCCCATTTTCAGGTCATTCTTGTCTTTAGTCAGGTAGTCCAAATTCTGTTGATATTTTTTCAAGTTGAAATGTTTATATATATATATATATATATATATATATATACAATGCCCACGGTTTGTTTATAAACAAACGGTTAGAGCACTGTAAAAGTGGTGGACGAATGTTTGTTTAAATAGACATTTGGCGAGATAATTTACGGGATCGGTAGAACTCCTGACTGTCAACGCGATGGTTCTAGGTTTAATCTTCGGCTTGGGAGAGGTGCTAGTCTAGCGGCACTGATGAGTTGTGATACAACGAAACAGGACTGTATGTCAATGACTACAAATATATATATCTCGGTTGTAGGAGTTGGTTTCCTAGATGTAAATCCAATGAAACTCACATGATTATTAAAGAGTGCTTAATGCAGGACAGAGCTGATCTATACTCACTATAAACCAACATACCCTAATTAATAACGACATCAACTAATCATGGAAGAAGACGCTAATATAAAGAAACATAGTTAATTTTAAGGTAAAGACTATCCCCTAGTTACCTTCCATCTCCATCACAAACGCCCGCCGCTTATACCAAACTAACAGAACAGCAACACATTTTGCCAGCAATTATAATTAAACATTTAACTAAAATAGTTTATAGGTGGTGCATGACTTTAATTGAATCTTGATATGCATCTACAGGAATTATTATTGAAAAACAAGAACACATTAGGAAACCAACCACACAATTAACCCGAAATGATAATTTAACACTCTAACCAGAGAACAAAATGAATTAAACACTCCAAAATGATGAATAAATATGAATGCTATTTATGTACCCATTTACATGTCGATAACCTAAAAATCCAACCCCTAGAACTAAACATATTAACCTATCAAATATATACATATTATAGTATTAGAGAAAAAATTAACTACCCGAATAAAAATAAAAAATGAAAATCAGCGAATATAAGTTATATATATATATATATATATATATATATATATATATATATATATATACACACACACACACTTTTGCCACAATAATTACCCCAAACATCACTGTATAGGGAAAAATATAACTACCAATACACCACACATTTAAATCTTATTAATAGGCCCATATATCCATTTAAAATAACTATTAATCAAACCATAAGGACATATATCTTATATAAACAAACTAATAAGTTTAATAAATAAGGAACCCTAAAAATAGTAAATTAATATATAAAATAAATTAAAAAAATGAATAAGAAACAAAATAAATATAAAAACACTTGTCAATAGGAAGTCGCCAGCAGTAAAGAAAGCACAACCATAAAAACAACTTAGTAGTCACCGATAGGAATAAAAAAGTACTTTACACCAAAGCAAGAAAAGTAGCCCTCAGACTAATAGAATTCTAACACCACCCAACTAAAAACTTAATCACATGAAATCGCACCTCTCTTCCCCTTCACCCCACTCTGAAAACTATAAAACTAAAAACAAATAAAGGAATAAAAAATGAGAGATGAAAAAATTACAAAATAAATTAATAAATACAAAAAAAAAAACCTTGTCACCAATAAACCTAAGATATGGGAAATTTTAAGGGCAATAAATAACCGCTAAGCTAAATCACCTAATACTTCTCTACTAATGACAGCTTAAAAATCGGAACCAGCATTCCCCCTTTCTCTCAGACACCTCCAAAAAAATGATACTGCTCACATTCACAAAGTATCCCACCCCCGGAATGTAGATCACAGCCAAATATCTTATAAAAATCAATGTAATCTTGACACCCGTTTTAATTTTGATTCATTTTTGGTCTGATCAAGTGTTGTTCCTGAATTGGGACTCCACTGAAACATGTATGCACATATGTAACCAAAAATGTTTGTATAATAAACAGAATAGATTTTGACTTCTGCACAACCTGATAATTTTTCTTGAAGCTCCAATTTACCCCAGACATTTATATTTATATTTCTGTTTTCTCATGGATTACCAATGCATTTTCAAAAGATCTGTTTCAGATTTTTCCTGTTCTGGATTTTACCATCTTTCTCATTGAATTTTTATCATATCCTTTTCCCCCCTTTTTTCTGTTTCTTTCTTTTTCAATTTCCTTGAATCCCTATAAATTGTCTTAAACTGTTAAATGACTTTTTTTGATGCAAATATGATAACCTTCATATTATTTGTTTCCTGTGATGCATTAACCTACAAAATTTATTGTATATTTTGCAAACCTCTTCCTTCTGATGAGAAGAATTGCATTCTTCGAAACTCCATGGAAAAAGTTTTTTTTGTTTGTTTTATTAGTACTTTTTGTCGAATAATTAACATTTTGTATACCTTCCTTATAGGTTTATAAGCGTTTTTTTTTCTTTTTTTTAAATTTCTACAAATTTTCAATATCAAGATTTATATATATATGTAAATTTAACTGAAATTTTGAAATACTTACAAATTACAGTTTGTATAATACTGTAAAATTAAAGTTCATATAATATATTTATAAGACAAAGAAGCTCAATATACAAGATAGAGCAATGGTATAAATGACAATTTGGAGTAAAATTCAGTAAATTAAAAATTTACAAGAAATTTAATTTTCAACGAGAAATACAAAATTTTAAAGTTTTTTTGCTTAATCCATGGATTTTCAACAAATTGTTTTTCTCACAGGAAATGTTTTTAGCAAAATTAAATTTATAAGTAGTCATAAATTTTGCTATTTAGTGCAGATTACTGAAAAACGAAAAAGATTGGATAGAAGCCTAAAAGAAACAAAGATAAAAAAAGAGGATTTTCCACAGTGTAAATGCAAAAAAAAAAAAATGTAGACAAAATCTAAAATCCAATCTCTTAAAAGTAAAGCCCCCCTCTCTCAAAAAAACCCTTTAACCCTAACACTATCCCCAAGTCGAAATGGTACTCACTTCAAAATAAAGTCTATTCATAACCCTACCATTAAATCCAAATAGTAAATCCCCATCATAGAAACTATTTAAAAAAAAAAAAAGCACAGGATTTATTTCCCATAAAAAATAATTGGTTAACTGCCCTAAAATGTTAGAATGACCCTGAAATCTAAAAGATAAAGCTAGTGTAGTTTAGCCATACTGAAGTGATCCTATCTGGAGAGTGAATACGATATGATTTTCAATATTTGGTCAGGGTTTACTTTGTAGAGAAAATTATCCTCACGTCAGGTAGTTTTAACAAACGCTCGTGCAGAGAGATTTTAAACATTCTAGAATAGTGTCAGGTATTCGAATTCTCTATTGTTCTGACAACCCCCTGTACAGATAGACCTTAGACACTCGAGTTGTTTGTAAATAAACAATGCAGTGTGGACGGGGTGGATATGGAAAGGATATAAACATGTTCATATCTTTAAAGTAGAATGGCTTTCTTTGTTTTGGTGTTTACATCCTGCTCGTATTGTGATTGATTGATTTTAGGCGTACTACAAAAACTGATGACAGATCCTATAAAAAATGTAAAAGATAAATAAAATGACTGAAATAATACTGAACTCATCCAATACAAAACACAAGCTAATTGTAAGGCATCCAAGAATAATGGTTTTCACTATAAAGAAAATAAAAAACAATAAAGAAAAAATATACAAAGAAAATCACAACAGAGGAGGAAAATTAATGCCCACAAAAGGCCATTTTATAAAACCTGATTCTTGGGAATAATGCGATTAATACTGAAGAAATCTTTGTGAAAACGCTTGCATATTCAAGGTTTTACAATGTTCTTGAAAATGGTGAAATCATCTCGCATATAGTCAAAAAGATGTGGTGTTGTCTTGACAATATGAATTGAAAAACAATTTTTTTTTTTTGTTATGATTTACATTCACTGAAGAATTTGGAAAAGAAAGACGATACGAATGAAGGTTTTCATTGGCATCTGAATGTTTGATTGCATTTGAAGACGCCATCAAAACGCAAAACATGTTATGCCAATAAAAACTTGAAATAAAGCAGTTTTTTGTGTGTTCTTTATACACTAGCATTACCATGCCAACAAATATGGCATTCTCCCTTTTTTTTTAGAACTTACATTTTCCTTGATGACCTTGAAAAAATATTGAACATTTTAGCAATAATTATTTTAATATAAACTAAACAGACATGATTAAATTTTAATTTATTCTAACTTATTATGTTCAAATCCATTTTGTACGAAATTTTAAAAAAGAAAAAGCTTCTTAGTCAGATTAAATTGCGAAATATAAAAAGTTCAGAATTTGGTTCCACAATTTCTAAAAATAGTGTTCGATATTTTTTAAATGGAGAAGTAATAATCTCTTACACTGACTAGTGAAATTAAAACAAGTTTAGAATTTTTTTTTTTTTTTCAAGGTAGTCACCACTTATCAAGGCCCGGAAGCCACTCGGGGATAAGAGTTATTGTGTGTACAGTACGTTAGTGTTGGAGATTTGATAAAGTGTCTTACTTAAGGAGGTGGTTCATCAGGAATTTGTTTACATTGGACTTGAAGACATCCAGGTTGTAGTCAGGTGGGAAACAGGCAACTGGAACAGAATTCCACAGGCGTGCACTTCTAAGAAAGTTTTGTTCATGGTTCTACAACTTGTGAAAATAAGGTGCTCAATATTTTCTAAATGGAGCAAAAATAATCTATTATATTATGTGTTATGTCTTTACATAGCTAATCTTTTGTACGTAACACTATGGGATTTCATACAATAAAATGTTAGCCTCAATCAGCAGCAGTTGGCTGAAGTATTAATATTTTTTATACATAATCTGTAGAATAATCAAAAGAACTGTGTTAGTCAATAACACACAACAACAACAACAATAATAATAATAGCAGCAACACTTACCAAGTGTCCAGCTTATGCACAAGGCTGACACCAGATTGAGCTGGACTGAGGGCTTGTATTTATGTACAAGCATATCCAATCAGGTGATTCAGCCAATCACAATCCAAAGAATAGACTGGCCCATGTGTGCACAATGGAATCTCCCATTGTGCCATAAATAGTTCTCCTCTTTCATGAGAAGTAACTTTAGTCTTTGTCAAGTTATCCACAACTTGGGCGCTGACCGAAAGTCCACTACACAATCCAATATGGTGCTACGAACAGGATTCGAGACAGAAGATTGGGAAGACTATTTCCTCAAAGCAGGCATTGCTGCCGATTCCGCCAAGAGCTACGCTGCAACTTTTGTGAAGGAAAAACTGAGGAAAGAAAACCTTCAAGTAATGGATCGAGCCATGCTAAGAGAATTGGGAATCACAACAATGGGAGAAGCTCTGTCTATCCTTCGACAAGCCAAGGAGCCCGCTACCCAGACCACCTATGCTAAGGCACCAGCTGCCAGGCCTCCCCAACTTTATCTCGAAATGACCCCTCAACAATTCAGAAAATTTCGGATTGACTGGGAAGTATTCACCAGAATAACGGACATGCCAACTTCTCAGGCCAATACCCAGTTATACAGTTGCGCTGATGAATCCGTTCAAAACGCAATCATAAATACGTACCCTAAGTTCTTCACCACCAACCCAGACAAGCTGCTAGAGATGACAGAAGCATTGGTAACTCAAAAATCAAATCCCATGGTCCATCGGATGACATTTGCATCTATATCACAGCATGAAGATGAACCCATCCAACAATACCTTGTTCGTCTTAGGTCAACGGCCATAGACTGTAATTTCTCATGCCCCAACTGCGATCACGACCTGTCCGACATTTACATCAAGGACCAATTTATCAAAGGGATATCGAATGATACGCTTCAGACCGATCTACTGGCAAAAGCCGGGTTGCTAAAAACTCTCAACCAAAATATTTGTCATGCTGAGGCATTTGAGTCTGCACTACGGGACCAAACCGCAATGACTGATACCTCAGACATAGCTACAGTCCGGATGTCAATATATCGCAAAAAAAAAAAAAACAGTGCTGTACGGACTAGCAGAGGCAATATTCGCACTAGCTCTACTGCTACTCACAACGATAACATTGCTGATAAAGAACCCCGTGAAACCTGCATAGGTTGCGGTAGTCACCAACACGGTACTCCAAGGACAAGTGCCCGCCATTTAACATGTCCGGCATGGAATCAAATGTGCAACACTTGTGGGAAACTTAACCATTTCTCAGCAGTGTGCCGGACAAAGAAATATCGCCCGGCAGTGATAAAAAGTTTTGAAGACCAAGAAGCTCCCATGAATACACTCATGGCCCATATCACATTCGATCAAATGAGGGGTACCATTATGACTATAGAAATCTGTTAACTGAAATAAATGCATCAGTAATCCCATTCTCACCAAAACCAGATCCCAGACAAGCTGTCAATATCCCTAGGAGTTGTAGTACAACGCTAAAGGTTTTTCCCGACAGTGGTGCCGCCATTTGTCTTGGGGGACCAAAGCATTTAATCAAAATGGGCCTCACAGAGATTAGTCTTGTCCAATCAAGAAAGATCATATGAACAGTTGGAGGTTTTACACTCATGTGTCAGGGTTGGCTACCAGTTAAGTTTGTGGTCAGAGGGAAAACAACTAAACAAGCCCTCTACATATGCAAGGGCATACAACGGCTTTATCTCAGCAGAGCAGCCTGCATCGATGTGGGAATATTGCACAAAGATTTTCCAAACCCTTTAGCAGACGAACATGAAGAGGTAGACACCGAGTCTAAAAAGTGTGTAGATCAATTGCCAATGTACCATGGAAAAAGCCCCAATCTGCTGTTCCGAAGGTTGGCATCTGATATATGCCGGCAGCAGATTTTGCACGGATGCTGAGCGCAGATACGCACCAATAGAGGGTGAGGCAGCAGCAATAGCATGGGCATTGGAGAAATGCCGTATGTTTGTCATGGATTCTCCAAACATCATAGTGGTCACAGACCATGAACCTCTGAAGGGGATATTTGGCGATCGTGATCTGAGCAAGATCCAAAACCCCCGGCTCTTTAGACTAAAGTTCAGATTATCTTCTGTTGCGTATCCCCAATCCAATGGCAGGGCAGAGCTCGCAGTAAAAACTGCAAAGAGGATTGTGAAAGGAAACACAGGCCCCACCGGTTCCTTGGACAATGACAGTGTTGCCCGGGCCATCTTGCAGTATCGGAATACCCCAATCCAAAGCATTGGCCTATCACCGGCTCAATTATTACTTCACCGTCGACTACGTGACTCCATCCCTTCACAGCCAATCCTCTACAAGCCTCATCCTGAATGGGTGTCAGCGGCACAACATCGCGAGGAAATGCTCCACCACCGCAATGCAAAAATAGTAGAAAGATACAATAAATATACCCACAACATTCGTTACAAGCTGGTGACACTGTAGCCATCCAAAATCCAGTCAATCGCAGATGGAACACAACGGGCAAAATCATCAGTTCCCTACCAGATCGACAATACCGAATCAGGGTTAACGGATCCAGAAGGATCACACTTAGGAACCGCCGTTTCCTCAGAAAATGCGAACTCAAGCCTGCACCAACTCCAATACCAAGTGCAGCACTAGGACCAACAATTCCCTCAAGCGATACTACATTCTTGCATCTCCCACTGTCTCCCTGTAATAGCACATACACAGCAACCAAACCCCAACAATAAACCACACATATATCCCCACGCTTTCGATCAAGGATTCCCCGAGCTCTTTCTAGGTTACTACCACACAACAAACTAGGCCTAAAAGAGAGATACACCTCTCATACAACCCAGCCTACTCGTGGGGGGGGGGGAAGAGGGGAGATGTAGAATAATCAAAAGACCTGTGTTAGTCAATAACACACAACAACAACAATAATAATAATAATAGCAGCAACACTTACCAAGTGTCCAGCTTATGCACAAGACAGACACCAGATTGAGCTGGACTGAGGGCTTGTATTTATGTACAAGCATATCCAATCAGGTGATTCAGCCAATCACAATCCAAAGAATAGACTGGCCATGTGTGCACAATGGAATCTCCCATTGTGCCATAAATAGTTCTCCTCTTTCATGAGAAGTAACTTTAGTCTTTGTCAAGTTATCCACAACTTGAGCGCTGACCGAAAGTCCACTACACACTCCAATAGTACCTTTACAAGGTCACCATTCGCCGATGCATGGAGTATTGTTGCCACATCTGGGCTGGTGCATCTACCATTAGTCTCTCCCTCTTAGATAAAGTCCAAAAAAGAGTTGTCAATCTAATCGGTCCCACTTTATCAACTAAGCTCCGGCCCCTGTCTCATCACTGCAATGTTGCATCACTGTGCCTGTTTTACAAATATTTTAATGGAATGTGTTCTGATGAACTTGTTTCACTTGTACCCCCAACAAACCTGCTTAGCAATAAAATCTCACCCCATCGCTGTTGATGTTCCTAAATACCAGAAAGCTTTCTATTCTTATAGTTTCTTCCCTCGAACAGTTAGACTTTGGAATTCCCTTCCTGCTGCCTGCTTCCCTGGCTGTGCTGATATGCAGAAGTTTAAATATAACATAATCAAATATCTTGTTAATTTTTCCTAGACATGGCCCCAAATAGTAGCCCCTTACATCTAAGTGGCGATATGCTTTGTAAGAGGTGAACATGAATAAAAAAAAAAATAAATTACTTTTTCAGAAATTGGGGGATCAGTTTCCTTTATAAATTTAACATAAAATGAGTACCCACTTTCTGGCCACTAAGTAATTTCTTCATATCATGTAAACATATATAAATTTGATATTCATTTTTAGCACCTTGACATTGTTTTGAGGAAGACAAGTGTCTTTTACTAAGAGATTCGTTCAGTTTGGGGGGGGGGTTATGGGGAAGGAGGTGTAAAACTGTTTCCTTTTATCAGAAAAAACCCCAAAACTATAAATATTTCAAAGTAAAAATGGAACGGTCCATAATTAAGCAAAGTAGAAAGAAAAAAAATTGCTAAGTAAAAAGTAAACACGATTAAATGTAATGTATTTGTTTTTCTGGGTATTCTCTGTGAGGGTGTGGTTGTTTCGAATAGTTAATGTGTACATATATAAGTGTTAGTGTACTAAAATTTTTGATAATGGGAGTTTGATATGGTTCATGATATGAAGAAATGACTTTTTCAGAAAGTGGGAGATCAGTTTTAATTTAACATAAGTGGGAGATCAGTTTTAATTTAACATAAAATGAGCACTCACTTTCTGGCCACCTAGTAATTTCTTTATATCAGTAAAACAAATTTTAATGTGATGTTTTTGTTTAGCAAACTCATAATTGTTTTGAGGGAAATAATTGTCTTTTATTTAGGTATTCATTCAGTAGAAGGAAACCATCACCGCTCGGAAAGCTAAAAGGAAAACACACAAGGAATGAATATTGTTTTCAGTGTATTTTATGTAAGGTTGTTTTGAAAAGCTAATGTGTACACGTGTTAGTGTTTCAGTACTAAAATTTCTGATAATGGGAGTTTGATATGGTTGTATTTGGATTAATTTATTTTTTAAGGGTTGCGTCGTGTAAAGAGAACAGCCATATTTGTAAATGTCAAACATGTTCGTTGATGTGTTAAGATTGTAATCTGGAATATGTTTTTCAAGTCTCAGCCAATGGGAAATCAAGGAATTTAAGAAGGGAGAAATTGTTATTTTTATAAGGGGAAATGGAAAGTTAATGGTGTGTATCTGAGTTTTTGCTCCAATTACAAAGGGTGAAAGGTCAGTATAGTGATAATGTGTGTACTTATTCCCGGTGATGACTGGGTGTGGTGGGAGGACATAAGAATTAGAGGGAAAAATGCAAACTACTTCCTCTGTAGATATTGGCGATGTTTCTCCTAGGATGTAATGTAGGATTTTATTATAACGAATAAATATGCCTAAAATGGCATTGTAAAGTTACATACGATGGTGGATAATAGTTTAGACATAATAAAATTGTATATAGCATTTGTTATTGCAGACCTTTGGTAATTTGGTTCAGAGGGGAATTTTTGCAACCATTTTATTGTATAGTAGATAGATAGATTATATTGGACTCAATATATAGTCATGATTTAAAAAGTTAAAACAAAAAAAAAATGACTTGTACGCCACCATCGAGAATCAAAACCAAAATGTTTAGCTTACGGTTTACTTTCTTTTTTCTTTGATGTTAATGCCTGAGCTATGAAGACATGTTTGCTGCAAGGCTAAAAATCAAAACATGGACCAATAGCTATTACATTACGCATGCATATTTGTAATGCTGACGTTCGACCTTCACCTGGCAAATCCATTTCTTTAATTTTCACACTGATTTTCCCTGTCTAAAACCCAATTAAAAAGTTCAATGTTCAAAAATCTTATATATCAAGTTTCATGTCTGTAGATCAAAAGCAGAGGAGTTTGGTAGGCAAAATATTTTAAATATTTATACTAATATATAAATATATATAGAAAGAGATTTATGTATACTATAACCTTTTTACGCAAATATTATGCAAGTATAAATCATGTAGAATATTTGCATGAATATAACTACACGTAATAATTAACTAAAGATGATCATCTCATAAGAAAACCGAAAAAACTACGAGGGAATTAATTAAAATAAATGCTTAAAAGAATATGCAAATTAGCTAGATCTTTTGCAGATTAATGCAATTCCACGTCCCATATATAACAAAGCTGTATTTTCTTTTTAAAATAGAAAAAAAGGGTTAATATGAATATCAATACACTAGAAAAAAAACATTTTATAGGAGTATAGATATATACACACTCATAACTTTGAGTATAGACAATACTTAACGCTTTCTCATAAGGAGCTTTATAATACTTAGATTATATGTTTCTGATAGGCCGTTACGAAAGGTTTCACATTTTTAGCGATGACCAAACAGCCTAGAACACAAACTCGATTTTGACTTTGTAAAAAGCGACTGTAAGTTACACTTGAAACAGGTACAAATCTTCACCACTTCCAAGGAGTGAAATAGAAATGAAAACTACATTCTTAAGTCTTGGTAGGGTAACTAATCTCGGAGAAAGAAAACTTTAGAATAACAAGTTTTCTCCACTCGTTCCCATGTGGTTTCCAGACTGCCTTATATTTTCTCTTGTCACTGAATTTAAGCAACGCCATGCGAGAAGTGCAATTAAGAATTACGCAATCCTTGCTTCATTATAAACTTTTCGTGTAGGATGCACGCACTTCGAAAAAGAAGGGAGGTGGTGAGAATAATACATCCATTTTCTAGAAATCGATTTGAATACTTATTTTCAAATCGATTTCTATTTCTTCTTTGCGTAAAATCAGTAGCAAAACATCTCATCGATTAGCAATCGATTGAAAAAATATTTTTTAAATTGTTTTCCAACAGTCAGTTAGCTTGCGGATTTCTTAGATAAAAAAGGAGCGTTATCTCTGGAAATTTCTAAATTATAAGGTTAGACTAGAAATTTCCAAGTACCAACTAATAATAATAATAACTGATTAACACGAAGAAGAAAAAGGGGGATAAATTACGTAATAGGTGGCCAGTAGTAGTAGTAGTAGTAGTAGTAGGTGCACGTGTTTATTATTTGTAGATGTTTTTTCTCTTGTTTGAAAAAGTTGTAGTTCTGTCTGTACCTCTAAGTTTTCTAGTTTAAGCTGCAAATTATCTTAACGTAAAAAAAAAAAAAACTTTCAACGTAAATGATAATAGCGTGTGGTACGAAGTCGTTGTGTGTGTGTGTGTGTGTGTGTGTGTGTGTCTGGTTCGTGAACAAAAATTCCTGTCTGTTCAACCCCGACCTATCCACTATTTGGTGAGGTGCCAGACAAGGTAGAAAAATATCAAGAAACCATAACGTAAGTGTTAGTGGAAGCAGCCATCACCGACTGCGTTTCGGAGTCTCACTCCACTTTTTATATAAGTAAAAATGCTTCATCGTTTCCGTTAGACGGCTTCTTCACAACTTCTTTCAGGCTAGGATCAAAATGTAGTATCCGATCTGTCCTCGGTTAGATGAGGAGAAGGCCGAGACAGTTGTTATTGGTTATCTTTACGATTACTGGTTCACAGTTCACTTACTTCACTACCGGTAACTTCTTCAGCACTTATGCACTTTTGTTACCGCGACATTTTTTTTTAATAGTATTTTTAAGTTAATTATTTCAGCACGGTAAGAAAAGTGCATAAATACCGCTTCTCTTCTTCGTTTTAAATTAACTTTTTTACAGTACCTTTTATTTATGAGATAAATTGAAAGTATAGCAAAAATAAAGAACGCCCCCTCCTCATCAATGTTAAAAAGAATTTTTTTTAAATAACGTTATTATTTAGAAACACCAGTTTTTAACATGAGAGGCAACCGGAAGTAAGGTGCAAACAGTAATCGTAAAGATAGCCTCGTTATTTATTCCCAATCAAGAGTACCCTTCCCTTTAATTTTCGCAACATTAAAACTAACCTTGTGACCATCTTTTGTTAATTTCTTAATTCTAATACTATCGAATCGTTATTTAAATGTTACCTTTAAGTCGGGGATGAGTAGGAGGAGGTGGGGAGTGACCCAACGTCCGAAAGGACAAATGGATTTAGAAGGCAAGAAAAGAGCGTAAACAACTCGTAATAAGCTCGGCTTTGTCTACCTACACACAGAGACAATCGCGTGGGTGCAGACAAACAGGAGGACACTCCCGATCCCGGGGGTGGGGATCTTATTAACGAAAAAAAAAAAGCATTAGACAGTCGTATTTCTATAAACACCAAAAAACAACGCGTGGCATGATTTTACAAAATCAAAATACTTTAAATACTAGTAATTCGATACTAGTAAGATGTTCTATTCACGTTGGAAATGGATTTGTTTAGTTCATTTCGAAAGGAAGGGGAGGAGGGGGCGTGGTCCTGATATTCATTCAAAACAAATTTTGTATGAAATTTTAAGTAAATCATTTTAAAATTATTATTACTGTTAATAATTGCCAGAAATAAATGGATATACCAAATGGAAGCTTCATAAAACATTTTTGGTTCAACTTCAAGATTTTTTTCTTTTGTTATTTGCATTAACGTTTACAAAATTCCATCGGTTTGGATTTTTCACCATCAAAAATTAAACCTTAATTTTAGTTTCGTTTAAAGCATTTAACATTTTTTTCTTTTTAAATCTAAAAAAGTTTTTTTAAATAAGTTTTCAAAGTGGTGGTCATTGTTGTAATTGTTATTATTATTAGTGGTGTTATTTTTATTATTGTTGTTATTGCTGTTACTATTATTATTATTGCTGTTATTGTACCTATTTACTATGCCTCCCTACGAGACAGAGTTAGACACCAGGGTCGTTTTTTAACGTGGAGAAAAGGTACAAAAATAAAAATTGTCTCAGTCGTGAAGGATTTCTCCTTCACCGAAAGAGAACAAGAAATAGAAGTGCAGCATCTGAAGAACAGATGGTATTTATTTGCTCCCCCACTGAGCAAATTAGGCACAAGGCCGTTTTTAATGTGAGGTAAAAACCAGCTCCCCTAAAAGTAGGCAAAAAGGGGGCACTCTGGTTACCAAAAATAATAATTGTCCCAGTATAGAAGGTTTCCCCTCCATTGACTGGTACAAATCATCTTAAGTGCAGCATCTGCCGGAACAGATGGTATTTATTTGCTCCCCCACTGAGCAAATTAGGCACAAGGCCGTTTTTAATGTGAGGTAAAAACCAGCTCCCCTAAAAGGGGTCACTCTGGTTACCAAAAATAATAATTGTCCCAGTATAGAGGGTTCCCCCTCCATTGACTGGTACAAATTATCTCAAGTGCAGCATCTGCCGGAACAGATACTACACTTTGATCTTGCCCCGAAGGCCAAGATTGTAGTTATTATTATTGTTATTGCTACAACAAAACTATTTCAAGACACTCCCTAGTAAATACGCCAAATAAAATTTTAATTTTAGGAAATACTTGTTATGACGTATATATATATATATATATATATATAAACCGATAACCAAATTTTACAGAAAACAATCCAAGTTTTTTTTGTTTGTTTTTCTTTTTTTTTTGTATATAAATCGCAGTCTCGGAGAGATCAAACTGCTGGTTTTCTGATCATCTGAAAAATAATGTGCGGTCTATATTTAGTAAAAGGTTTTGAGGGTCTTACTAAACTGTCCCATTAAACGTTGTAGGGGAGGGTCAGCACTTTATTTTTTGTTTTCTTTTTTACAAGAAAGTCATCACTTATCAGGAGTCGAATGCCAATCGAGGATAAAGGTGAATGGGTGTACGGCAGTCATCGAGACAACAGCGTAGTAGTGATGGTTAATAAGTGGAAATTGGATAGAATTTGATTTAAGAGAGTGAGTCAACAATAACTTGTTTACATTGACCTTGAATACGAGCATGTTGTAGTCAGCTGGAAAACAGATGGCAGTTCTAGGAAATTAGCTATTTTCATGGAATTTGCGTTTAGATTTAGGCACAGGGAGTGGGGGTAATTATTGATAATGGTTGTAGCTAGGCGAGTGTTATTATGAAAGTTTGACAGGGGTGAGACCATCGATTAAAGTTCAGACGAGCACTTGCCACGAAAATAACGACAGAGCAAAGACTTGCCTCTTCTGTAGGAAAGAGGTTGCAGGGGAGGAGAAAAGGACATCACTTACTAGGTTACGAAGCCGGTGTTTAACTCTGCCAAAGCAGAATAGGTTGCTTCTGCTCCTGCTCAGATGTGGCAATAGTACTCCATTTTAGGTCGCATTTATACAGGTAGAGAATTGTGTTGGAAGTGAGATACTTTCTGGAGCAATAGAATGATGCAACCATTTTTCCAGCGACCTTGGCAAAAGATTTCATGTAAGTCTTCCATTTAAGGTCAGGAGTGAAGGTTAGTTTCAGAAGCTTGCCAAACTGGATGCTTCTTTGATATGAGAGCCATTCATATCGATTGGGGCAAAGAGGGAAACAGAGCGGTGATGAAAAGATAGAAGCTTGGTTTTTGATGCATTAAAATTAACCAGCCGCCTTTTGCCCCATTGTACCACGTGCTCAAGATCAAAGGAGAGAGACTCAGAGAGATCTTGGTCATTGTTGGCCTTTGAAGTGTTTTTTTGTTTTTGTTTTTTTTACAAAGGAGTCACCACTTAACAAGACATGGAGGCCACTCGAGGATAAGAAGGATCAATGAGTTTGTGGTAGTCAATGGTACAATATCGTAGTAATTATTAGTAGTAGAAATTTTGATTACTTAAGGAAACAGCTTATCAAGAACTTGTTCACGTTGGACATAAAGACAATAATATTATAGTCAGTTGGAAAGCAGGGAAACAGAGTTTCACAGGTGTGAAGCTCTAAGAAGAAGCTTTGTTGAATTTACGTTTAGGTACAGATAAAAAGTGGGAGAAATTATTGCTAGTGGTTTCAGCTAGGTGAGTGTTTTTTTGTGAAAGTTTGGCAAAGGGGGGGGGGGACCATAGATTGCAGCTCAGATGTCATGAAAATAACAACAAAGCAGAGGCTCACAACATTTCTTGTGAGAAAGAGGTTGCAGAGGAGAGAAAAGGGCATCTCATACTAGGTTACAAAATCTATTTTGAACTCTGTCAAGGCAGGATAAGTCTTTCTAGCAACTTCTGCCCAGATGTGACCACAGTACTCCATCCTAGGACATACTTGGCTCTTATACAGGTAGAGAATTGCATCGGCAATGAGATATCTACTAGAGCGATAGAATGATCCTACCATTTTTCCAGCGACCTTAGCAACGGATTTAAAAGTATATGTTCCATTTCAGATCAGGAGTAAAGGTCAGACCCAGAAGCTTGTCAAAACATGAAGAATTTACCTGGCCTTCAGGTCAAGATCAAAATGTAGCATCTGCTCTTCAGATGCTGCACTTCAATTTTTTGTTCTCTGTCAGTGGAGGAGAAATCCTTCATGACTGAGACAATTTTTATTTTTGTTCCCTTTTTCCACGTTAAAAAACAACCCTGGTGCCTAACTCTGTCTTGTGGGGAGACATTGTAAATAGGAATATGGAACCTCCCCAAGACGAGAGCCATTCATTTCAATTGATGCCAGACGGGGATTAGACGGTTCATGATGTAAAGATAGAAGTTTGGTTTTAGATGCATTAAAATTAACCATTGTGTTGCCATAAATGGTAGTGTCATCTGTGTATATGTCAACGAATGAACTTAAAATGTGATTTGAGAGATCATTAATGAAGATAAGAGAGTTGAACCCTTGAGGCACGCCAGCATTAATACATTGCTTCAGACGTTTGCCCATGTATGACTACTTGTATAAACCTATTGGAGAGAAAGTATTCAATGGTTGAGAAGACATTTTCAAGCATTCAATAACTGAAAATCTGGTGAAGTAGACATTTATGCCAAACCCTATCAAGTACCTTTGAAATGTCAAGAGCTTAGAAACCACCAATCCTACACGAAATTACAGTCAGTACATCAGCTGTTGATCCGACAGAATGGAAACCATATTTCTTGCCACTGGGTAGGTTGTTTTTGCTAAGGTGCTTGACAACTTCTCTATTTAACATGGATTTAAATAACTCATGACACACAGAAGACCTCTTTTGTTTGGTCTCTTTTGTGATGTTCAACATGACTTCCATGGTTTTCGTTCAACTACTGAACTTTTAACTATTGTAATTAAGCAGATCTCGTGGTTTATGGATAATTAAGGAGAGTATAGAGTTATTGCACTTGACATTTCAAAGGTGTTTGACAGAGTGTGGTATGTTGGTTTTCTAGATAAACTTCAAGGTTATGGTATTGGTGGTGAGATTCATGACATAATTAGGTCTTTTCTTTCTCATCAAAAATTGCAAGTAATTTTGCATGGTGTCTCTTCATTCTCTTTTCCCATCAATGCTGGTGTTCCTCAGGACTTTATTCTCGACCAAAATCTGTGTCTTCTCTATAACAATGATCTTCCATAGAATATTATTCAGAAGATTAACATCGATGCTGATGATATCACTCTCGATTCTGGTGTTAATTCTCGTCCATCTCCCTTGGATCTGTTAAAATCTACAGCTCATCTAGAAGTTCACTTGGGTTGAGTTGCAAATTGGGGCATGAAATGGCTTGTTTCTGCAATTGGTCCAACCCTATGTTCCTTTCGCAACCTATCTCACAGATGTTGCTAGTCTCAGTCTTTTCTACAAATACTATTATGTCATGTGTTCTTCGAAACAAGTCTGATCTATTCTCTGCCTCTTGTTCCAACTCGTGTGATGCATCAGCCTAATCATCTTCATCATTTCACTGTTTTGATAACTCATTGTAATACGACTTCCTATTCCAACAGCTTCCTTCCAAAAACTGCAAGGTTGTGGAACTCTCGGTAAAAGAAGGAAACCTTGTCGTGGGGTTTATGTTGGATGGAAGTTGGTGTTTCTGGGTTTTGTCTTGTTTTGTTTATTGGAATTATTCAGAGTTAGGTTGGAGAGTTTGTGGAAGCTGTACTAAAATAGTAAATTTAGAAACCCATTCTCAACATGAGGAGGGGAGGGCATTTTATAAGTATTCTGTACTTTCACCTAACAATTTAATATAAAAAAAATACCGTAAAACCTGAATTTATTTTGAAAATCCCACCTCAAAAATCATCATCTCTATTTTTATTTCTTTTAAAGTTTTTATTGCCCCACCGATCGTGATTCGTGTATTCTTGTTTTTCATTTGTAAATAAAAGTTTTTGAAAAAACATTTGGGGATCACCTAAGTAGAACCAAGCCATAGAGTGAATGTGGTATTCTGGCAAGTGTCTAGCGTAGGGTAAGATCAAAAGTATTTAACAAAATGTGTTACTATTGAACAAAAAAAAAAAAACATTCAGCTTCCATGCCTAAGATAAAAAAATGAATTAAAAAAAAAAATACTTTTTGTTAAAATTTTATTGTAATTTTTTGCCCCGGTTGCTTAGAGTTGACTAGAAGATAAGAGTCGAAGATCTCTTCTCAAAAATCCATTCGGTAGGAACTGGGCCTCTTATCTGTCAGGTTGAGGTATTCATTCTGGGTTGTCCTAAGGAGTTTTACCCTGCTAGGTCTTGCCTTCTATCTTTAGGGAGGAATTTATTGTTAACTGTCTGAGGTGTCCTGACTGAGGAATGCCAAAGTGGTTGCTATCACAATTTTTAATAGATCAGTCAAGAAGTCATGAAGCTTTACAGGGGCCATGCCGAAGTGGCCCTCGTTTATAGGTTCTGACTTGTTTTTCTCCACCTTCCAGCCTTGTGCCACATCAGTTTGCAATGGGAAGAAAATAAATAACCAGAAACCACAAAGATGTTACTTAACCATTTTGGTGCTTCTTAACATTTTAAATTTATTTATTTATTTATGTAGGCACCACCACTTATCAAGGCCCAGAGGCTACTTGAGGATAAGGGTTAAAGTGTGTACAGTAGTCAATTGGACAATATAGTAATCGATTGTTCGGTAATTCGGTAAATTTGTTAACTTAAGTGGAACGGCTCATCAAAAACTTGTTTACGTTGGACTTGAAGACAACCATATTGTAGTCAGCTGGAAAGCAGTAAAACGGAAGACAGTTCCACAGGCGTGCAGTTCTAAGAAAGAAGCTTTGTTCATGGAATCTATGTTTAGGTTCAGGCGCAGATAAAAAATGGGGAGAATTATTGATAGTGTTTTCAGCTAGACGAGTGTTTCTTCTGAAAGTTTGGCAAAGCGGGAACGACAGATTGAAGCTCAGTCGAGCACTTGCCATGAAAATAATGATAAAGCAAAGACAAACTCACTACATCTCTTCTGTGAGAAAGAGGTTGCAGGGAAGAGAATGTCAGGAGTGAGATATTTTCTGGAGTGGCAGAATGATCCAACCATTTTTCCAGTGATTTTTGGAATGGATTTGATGTAGGTTTTCCATTTTAGGTCAGGGGTTAAAGGTCAGTCCCCAAAGTTTGTCAAAGCAGAGCGCTTCCTTATGACAGGAGCTGTTTATTTCAATTGAAGCCAAGTTGGGATCCAAACATTAGTAGTGAAAAGATAGAAGTTTGGCTTTGGATGCACTAAAGTTAACTAACCATTTTTATTACATTGTACAGGGTGACCCAAAAAAAAAAAAAAAAGCTAAATGGAGGCCATCTAGAACATATGCTGTAGAATGGAGAAAACGAGGGCAAATACCCTTGTGTTTTGATGTGATGTTTTGAATATAATAAACTAATTATGACCAAAGTTTCATTTCATTCAGACAAAACACTAAGAAACAGGGCCTAATTAGAGTTGGGGCCCGGTTTTTGGGTCACCCTGTACTACACTCTGCGTTGAAGGAGAGAGAATCAGAAAGATCTTTCTTGGTCATTGCTGGCCTTTGAAGTGTTGCCATAAACGATAGTATCGTCTGCATATATGCCGACAAATGATTGTAGAATGTGATTTAAGAGATTGTTGATCAGGAAGAGAGCTAGACCAAGGACGGATCCTTGAGGCACACTAGGGTTGTGAGCTTCGGATTTCCGCCCATCAATGGCTACTTTAATAAACCTATCAGAGAAAAAGGATTTTCAGCTATTCCGTAGCTGGAAAACCTATGAAACTTTATACTGAACCCTATCAAATGCTTGAGATATGTCAAGAGTTATTGTTCTAAAAGCGAGGCCACCGTCATTAGATTCACTGATCCTGTGTATCACACAGTATCATTACTGTCAGCACATCAGCTGTTGATCTCTCAGAACCACTTGTCACTGAATAGGTAGCTTTTGCTAAGGTGATTTACAACTTCTCTATTTATCACAAAGCAGCTTACTCATGATGCACAGGAGATTGATTAGTCTGTACTGAGATGCAGAAGATCTATTTCCCATATTTTTAAATATTGGGCAGACTGTCAAGGTTTTATGAAAGCAAAATTTGTCTTTTTTTTTTAACCTCTCCACCTATCAAAATTAAATTAAAACGCAAATAAAGAGGGTTTTCTTTTTTAGAAAAGAAATAGGGAAAACATTTTATTTAATGGAGACTAGTCTGGGTGCCCGGCGTTGCCCGGGTGTTTGCAGGGATGTATTGAGCAAAAAAAAAAAAAAAAAAAAAATAGTAGTAGGCACGCAGGCTCGAACCCGTACCGTAAAGGAGGAAAAGAACGTGAAAAAAAAAAAATGTGATGTCTTTGCCGTTGCATCCATCACCAAACCGGAAATGGCGACGGTTTAAATTAAGGCTAGTCATTCGAAAAGAGAGGATTATTTTCAAATATATCGGTGAAAAAAGCGACCCCTCCCTCTAGAAAAGTGCCTAGTTAAGGGTGAAGGAATTAATGTTTTTAGCCAATTTTTCATTATTTGTCGTCCGAAGGGTCGAGCTTCAAAAGGATACCGATCTCGTGAAAATGTGTCGCCTCTGCCAAAACTTTTAGGCCAACATACAAACATACATACATTTAAACAGACAGGTGAGATTTATATTATAGTTAACAGCCATAGAATGGCAGAGTTAAAAAGTGGAAAATATAAACACAATTATAAAAAAGGCAAATATATTTTTGATAATTTTCCTGAATTAGAAATCGTTCTAAAGCAGTTAAAAAAATCTATTAAATCACCTTAAAAACACCTGATTAATAACGGAGGGATTCTATAAAATTAGAATTTTTTATTTTACTATCAGATTCAAAAGTATAGTGTGCGTTTCTATTTATAAAAATAAAGAAATGAGTAATGAAATATTTTTTTAACAGGGTTTGGGTAAGAAATGATGATTCAGATAAACGAGGTTTATTTTCTCATCTTACATTTTTTCATCATCTCCATCTCTGGTGGTTGGGCTACATTTTTAAGGGGTCTTAACCAAACGAATCATCATCATCATCATTCAATATCGATCATCACACGAATAACAAAAGTGTTGGTAGAAAACATTGCGGTTAATTTTTATTATTTGCCCCCACACTGTCGATGAAAAAATAAAATTTAATTTTTATTTATTTTCGTGCAATTATGTTGAAATCATGGAAATAAATTTTCAGCTTAGGTCCACCTCCACAATTTTCTTTTAAATGGCGACTTTTATAGGTTTTCGGCTCTGCTGAATACGAAACTCGCATTGAAATTTTGCGGAAATAGTTAGCGAGATATTAGAAGTTGTATTATGCATTGTATTCTTTGACGGCCATCTTTTTACGCGCGTGCGCGCGCACCATAACCAAATCTACTTATCTATGACTAACACTGCAGTCACTGCACGCGCGTAAAAAGATGGCCGCAAAAAAAAAATACAATGCATAATACAACTTTTTATATCTCGATAACTAATTATTTCTGCAAAATTTCAATGCGATTTTCGTATTCAGCATAGTCGAAAACCTACATAAGGTGTCATTTAAAAGAAAATTGTGGAGGTGGACCTAATCTGAAAAAATACCAAAATGGTAAAGGATCTTTAACTACTAGAAAATCAAAGATTCTTTAATAAAAAAAAAGTTCAATTATACAAACCCCTTTTTTCTAAAATCCTAGTAAATACTAAATATTGATCTACAATTTTAACTAAGGTTAAAATTGTCTTTTCAGAAGGATGAAAAATTGTCCTATCTAAGACAATGTTTTTAAGAGTCTTCACAAAAAAAGGTTATCCGAATGATTGACTATGTAATATCTCCACCCAAATTCAATCAATTTAGTCAAATAAACAATTTATAACCGAAAATAAAAAATGTCTAAATATTACGCTTATGTATACATTTTTAAACGGCTTTGTTCAAGTTCTGCATGTTTCTGTTTACTTCTGTTTTTTTTTTTTTTGTTCTCCTTCAAGATAAATGCCCTGGAAAGGTCCCTTCTGATTAATGTTTACCAATTTTAAAATAAGCAAATGAACCTGGTTATTTTTCAGAATAACAGAATATTTTTTAACTGATAAACATTAAACAGAAAGGGACTTTTCAGGGCATTCATCGTGAAACAGCGATCAGCAGAAAACGGAAGTAAACACAAACATGCACAACTTGAACTCTTTTTTTTTTTTTTTTTTCCAAATAATTTGTTGTACTTTTTAACCCTAACCCCACTTTTCCGGATCACATCCAAAATTCGAATTTAGGAAAATTATGGATGCTTATGTAATTTTGGAAAAGGGAGGGAAATTACGTAACTATTGAATAAAATCGATTTTAGGGTCCATCTTGGGGAGTTTAGGGCCGATGTTTACTTTCCTGTTGTTTTAAATAGGGCCAAAAAACGCCCCCCCCCCCCAACCAACCTTTTCAACTATTTATTGTTGTACTAAATTTTTTGAACGTTTTGGAGTTAAAATTTAGTGTTGCACTGTTGCATCGTAAAATCATGCTTTTACATCTTTTTTCGCTTTCAGCGATGCAAATACAATCATAATAAGCAACAGAAAAAAATTGCAACATAAACGATGTTTAATGAAGTGAAGTTTTGTAGTGAATTTTAAAATTAAAAAATAAAAATAAAGTAATTTATAAAATATTTGTTTCTTAACCCTTTTTTTTTTTTTTGATCCGATAATTTCATTTTAGGCGCAGTAGACGGTAAAACTATACAAACACCGTGACAGCGAATTAACCCTAACCCTAACCCCTAACCCTAACGCTGTCACGGTGTTTGTATAATAATACCCAGTAGACATTAAATATTCTGGAAATTAAGGTTAATTTCTGTGCCTAAGAAAATTCGGTCAATACCTAGATTCTCTTCAACTCTTGCGCGTGCTAAAATGGCCAAACATAAACACTGATAACATAAGAAATTACATTCCTTAATATTCGGTAAACTACTTGTTTACAGCAAATTTTAATGCAATATTCGTTTTCAGCATACCCGAGGACTTATAAAAGTCGTCATTTTATAAAAGTGATTGCTAAGGTGGGAAGTAAGTAAAAATTTACTGGAATTATATTGTTTGATATCCGGAAAACTACTTATTCGCGGCAAGTTGAAATGTGATATTCGTTTTCCGCATACTCGAAAATCCATGTCATTTTAAAGGTGATTGTTAAGGTGGAAAGTAAAAACTTATCAAAAAAGTTTTCAGGCGGTCTAAAAATATCACTAGGTGGCCATAAAGTGGGTGCTCATTTTACGTTAAATTTATATAGAATCATAAAAACTATTTCTCTGCGACACTTTTTAATGTTATATTAATTTTCAGCACCCCCGAAAACCTACGAAAGTCGTTATTGTAAAGTTTATTTGGAGTTGGAAAGAATCTAGATATTGACCGAAAATGCTTACTTCGTTGTTACAGGTGCCCTTAACTCAATCCGCCTTTTACATAATAACATACTTCCAGATCGGGTTCAAATGTTGGGGCCTTCTTGTAAACACCCATGTTGGCATTGGTTTACTTATTTGAAACATTTTTTTTTTTTTAGATTCCATGCGGAAAACTTCAAATTTTAACTTGAAATGGTTCATAACTTCATTATGTAATAATCTTTAAAAAAAATAAAAATAAAAAAGGGTGCTTTGTTAAGATAGAGTCGATCTTTTTTAATATGTGGTTTCATGCCTCCAGTATTTGCAATCTTCAAAGTGTTCACCATCTAGAGAAAATGCAATTTCCTCCAATTTTCCGTAAAAATTACTTTCTTACTCGATGAATTTTCGTAATTTTTTTTATATATTACTATTTTTGACATGACAAGTACTGTTGTTTTTTCTTCAAACCATATTTAAAAATATCGATCTGTCGACTGTATCAAAAAAAACTTTAACCACATTTTGTTTTGGACGACAATCTCATCATTTACTTAAATTCCTTTCAAGTTTCGACGTCACGAATTGGTTATAGTCAAGATTGTCTGCTCTTTTTGACTTCCGGTCTCTGCTATCCATTGGTTGGTCAAACATAAATCGTCCCGTTTGCGGATAACCAAAAATCTATTTGTAAATATTTTTAATATTTTTTTTTTATTATTATTATTTTAATATCTAAGAAAGGTGGTTCGGCTTAACAATGGCATTAAAATATATTTTGAATAAACATTTATTCCACAGTTACCTAATTTTCCTACTTTATCAATTTTGCGGCATCCCAAAATATTGTTAACCCCAGAAATATGGTGAATGTTAACGTAAAAATGAAACAATTCTTTCGTTTCAATTTAATTTCAAAATTGAAAAGGAAATGTTAAAAAGGATATTATTTTAAGAGAAGAAAAAAATGTTAAATTTACAATAAAAATGTTTTTAAAACAATTGTATAAGACTAAGTTTATACGCGAAAAAATGACGACATGCGAACAAGATTGTAAATAAAAACAAAATTAGAAATAAAAACAAAATTGTTTGGCAGGGGGGGGCAATTTTCTATTGCAGATTTCACGTTAAATTGTTCTTTTTGCTCGAATTTCGACAGATTTTTAGACAAATTAAACAGGTTTTCTTCATCTTTTCGAAATTTCCAGTCAGACGAGGGGGGGGAGTAAAATTACAAATCAAATTCTACACGACAATAAAAATTGAACTTGCAAGTTCTTTTTTTTGTTTGGATATTTAAAGTTCAAGATAATCGATAAATAAAATCACAAAAACAAAATCGATTGAAATTTGAAATTGCCATCTTATGTTATCACAGAATTTGGCATTAATGAATATTGAATGGGAATATTTCTTAGATTAAAAATAATGTTAGAGTATAAAAAAGATGTACTAATTTAACCAATTGAACTCTTACTTAAAAATTGAACAACTTAAAAAAATTAGGTACTCATGCACTTATTGATCCGTGCTGAAATAATAACATTTAAAAAGCCATTCTTAACATGGGGAGGGGAGGATGTTTTGTACCTATTCTGTACGTTAACCTTACAATTGAATAAAAAAAAAACATAGCATAAAACTTTAATTAAACTTGGAAATACGATTTAAAAAAAAAATAGCGCGGATCAGTAAGTGCATTAGCACCAAAAAATATATTGTACTGTCGTAATTCGTGAAATCTTTTTTCTTCAAAACTTGATGCTTTGGGGAGAGGAGGGGCAGTATACATCTATCAAAATAATTATTTGGTCAACATTTGTGTTAAAAAGAAGCGAATAATAAAAAAAAATAATGAATATAGAATTATCGCGATTGAGAATAAGGTTCCCAACTCTAGGATGCACCAAATTTTGCTTGTAATTGCAGTTTGCTCCCACCCGGCCGAAATCATTTTCTGTTTAATAAATACATTTTTTTTTTTATTCCTACAAAAATAATAGATTTTTTTTTTTTTAATCCCACGCATTTTTTTTTTTTTTTTTTACTTCAATAATTTACATTCAAATAAATCGCCACAAACAAAAAAAAAACAATGAAAACGGCGCAAAAAAAGTCTCGCTCGTCCATCATTCGGACATTCGTGTTGGCGATTGTCATTCAGACATTTCACGTTTCGATCAAATTTATGAGATTTTTTTTTTTGTTTCCACGACAGAAAAAAAATATGTGGGAAGGCATTAACAGTAAAAATAATTATGATCTGAAACCAGGATTTTATATTCATTCATTTGAGATTCAAATTATTTGAGATATAGTAGTATTTTATTTGGAAACGATCGAATAGGGATCAGTTTCCTCTTCTGCCACATATGTGAGGGTTAGGGTAAGGGGTCGAATGGAAAATAAATAAGGGCCAAGAAGGGGCCTTTTTTCTGTTACATAAACAGAGAAAACATCCCAACCCTTCATAGAAATAAGGATTGTGACTCTTTTTTAGACTACCAGCAAAGACTTATACACTATTTGACCCGCGCGCTGAAATAATAACATTATTTAGAAAGCTATTCTTAACATGTGGAGGGGAGAGTGTTCTGTAATTATTCTGTACTTCCGCCTGACGATTTAATTAAAAAAAAAAAAGATCTGGAAAACTTGAATTTAGCTTTAAAATACTATTTAAAAAATAGCCTGGGTCAAATAGTGCATAAGCACCCTTTTTGTTACATAAACAGAGAAAACATACCAACCTTTCATAGAAATAACAAGGATTGCAAACGTGACACTTTTTTTAGACCACTAGCAAAGACGTGTGTGTGTTTATGGTTCAAAACAAAAGACTAATTCGTATTAAGTACAACCTTTACTCGACATGATTTCAATTCTATAATAATTATCGAACAAACAAGAATGGATAAACAAAGACTACTCGTCTTTCGGGCCGGGGGTGTCCTCAGTCAGGGGAAGAGACGTTTCCTAAGAAATGCATTTTTATTTATTTTTGTTTCAATCTTGATTTTCTCCATTTGGGGTGGGGGTGAGGAGGAGGAGACCGCCCTGGAATCTAACTTTGCCCTCGTGGGGAGGGGCTAATATGGACCGTTGTTATAGAGCGCAAATAAATAACAGCCGGCAAGAGAACGTTGAAAGCTTAACATCTGCAAATGCATTTAAAAAAAATTATAGCAATAATAATAATGATTTTAATGATAATAAGGTACTAGTGCAGAGTGCACATTACTGATCCGTTCTGAAATAATAATATTATTTAGAAAGCCATTCTTAACATGGGGAGGAGGGTGTTTTATACCTAATCGGTAGGTACTCTAACCTAACAATTTAATAAAAACAGATATCATAAAACTTGAAAATATTTTTTAAAAAAACGTGGAAAAAAAAAAACAGTGCACTAGCATCAAAAATAATAATTGTGGTGTCGGCACCAACTAGCGTAGTCGTGAAAGGTCAAGGAGAAAGGAAATCCCAAAGAGAGAAAGCACCAACCAGACCTCCATTGGATGAATGAGAAGAGAATTGGGACCTTGGAGATGATCAACGAGAAGTCAATGGTAAGCGGCTGCGCTGCTGCGATGATACAAATTCATTTACAGAGTGGAGAGACTGGAAATCTGGGGAGACTTGTTGTCACCCAGTCACCTACACTCCAGAGAACACCGCCGGTTGTTGTGAGCAATCTCTGACGATGCCCTGCGTGAGAACTCCTAGTGAGTACAAATATAATAATAATAAGTAGATAACGCTATTATATTTCTCATGATCATGCGTTATTTTTGTTGGAAATGTTACTCTAGGTTAAACAAATAGGTAATAACTAAAACAGTTGGAGCGAAATTAGATTATTATTATTATTATTATTATTTCATTGTAATTTAGATTATTAGCTATTTATACAGAATAATACAGACCGCACTTACAAGTTAAACTCAATTTTACGATATCTTTTGAAAGTACAGAATGTGTTAAAATGGGTTTCTAAATAATATAACATTTCAGCACGATCCGTATTCTGTAGAAGTACTTTAGTTATTCTTGTTAAGGTTTTAATTTTGGAGGAATATTAAATTAAATTATAGTTCACAGGAAACAAATGATGTGTTCGTAATTAGATTGTCGTGCAGTGCACGAGTCGTGGCTGCACTGCACGACAATCACACAAAATTGGTTTTTTTTATATATATAAATAGTATAAAATAAAAAATGGAATTACTAAGTAGAATAAAGTAAATAATATGAATTAACTAAATAAAAATATGGATAAGTCAGTCGTAGATCAAGGTTTGGGGGGGGCACCATACGAATTCGATTTTCAGTGAATATTTTTCGCATTTTAAAAATAGATTTTGTAGAAAAAGAAATAAATAAAAAATGAAAAACACGAAAACTGCGCAAAACGTTTAAAAGGTTCGCAACCCGGAAGAAGCTTCATCACTCCATCATCCCAGGAAGAAGGAATATTTTAGTGAAGTTATTTTACAAATATAAACCCAATACATCTAGAGCGATAGTTTGTTGCACATCTTTGTGATATATATATATATATATATATATATATATATATATATATATATATATATCGAATAAGGTCTTTCAAGTTTTTATTTGTACACCTTGTCGGATTATTAAAAAATATATCTTCCTTACAGATTTATCATGTTTTTTTTTATAATAAGATTTTTCTATTATATATATATATATATATATATATATATATATATATTATCCACACACACACACACACACACACGTGTGTGTGTGTGGACATGTTTGCATCAAGGTAAATGTTACGATACTTCTCCAGAAATTTAATGGAATTTCGATGCTTACAGAGATGTTACCGTGCTATTTTTTTTTTATATAGTATTTAAGTTTTACGGTATTTTTTTTGTTTAATTAATTGTTAGATGAAAGTAAAGACCCTCCCCATGTTAAGAATGGCTTTGTAAATAATAACATTATTTTAGCACGGTACTTTCTCTGCATAAGTAGCCTTCAAAATCTTAGGTTTTCGGCAAAAGTCGGTTTGTTTCGGTTCAAATTCTGTAGAAGTAGATGTACAAAATAAGTTTTATGTTTGTTGTTTTTGTTTTTAATGATTTTTTTTTCAATTTTGAAAATATACAGAAATAAATTCTGATGATTAGTGAAAAAAAAGTACTTCTACAAAATCGAACCGTTTTGTTTTTATTTATTTTACTATAACTTTAACACAAGTTTTAGTTCAAATTCTGTAGAATCACCCAATGAATGTATGGTTAATTGGTATGTATAACATGTGACATCTAAACTTTAATCGAAATGATTTTTAGTCTAAAGAATGTTATTTTATTAATTCTGAATCTTAAAATATATATTACTGAATTAAAAAATAGTTCATAATTGATAGCAATTATTATATAATATAAAATAAGCACAAATAGTTTTGTTTGAAATTTTTTTTAAATTTTTATTTGTTTTTTAATTTTCATCTTTAATTGTTTTGTTTGCAGTTACAACATTTTCGACTTGATTTTATTTTTATTTGCAAAATTTAGTGTTTAGATTTCCAATTGTAGACATTTTGTAGAGTGGTGTATATTTGACTCCCAAGAATTCTGAAAAGAAACAAAGAAAAAAGTATACTTACATTTATTTTATTTGGAAAAAGAAATTTTCATCTTGTTTTTATTATTTGCTTTCACTTTTTTTATAACCATTTTAATTTTTTTTTCGGGTATTTTTTGTCAAATTGATTTTCTTTCTTTCTTTGTGGTCCAGGTAAAAATGTCGTAACAATCCATTTTCCTTTCGATTCTTCAGGTAATAATCACACAGAAATCGAATCAATACACGTGGTTATTTTTGTAAAAATTTCCTTTTTTTCTCTCTTCTTCGTCGCAAGATCGAGTAAAATCCCAAAGTCTGGTGTGACCATTGATTAGTTCACATTCCCAGGTGTGCTCGAAAACAACAACAAATCCTTCCATGAATCGAACTTTAAGGCCTGATTCTTAATTATCCTAAACAGGCTCAAGAATATTAGATTAGTTTTTGATAAAAAGACAAGAGAATTTTCGAGGGAATGAGTCAAAAGAAGGACAGGAATTCCTGCAGAAAAAAAAACCAGCAGAAGTTTCGAGGAGAGGAGAGTTCCACGCGATAAGGGGCAGATCACTCTGGTTTGACAAAAAAAAATCCACCCCCACTGAAATTACGCCGTAACTCAAGAAAATCATAAGTGCTTTCATGTTCATCGTAACATTTCAAATAAATTAAAAGAGGTTAATCAATTAATTAAATAATTTAATGAATAAATAAATTAGAACGTTAATTGAAATAAAAAATGCATATTTTTCAAAAATACCAGTTTTAAGGGTTTAACCTATATAATTTATTAACTTTTGTTTTAATTCAATCTTAATAAAAATTACAAATTATTATGAATCAGGCACATGACCAAATAAGTTTGTCCACTTTGTCTAACTCTAAACTAGCCTCTCACCAAAATACCACATTTACTTTCTGGACAAGGATACTTAATATATCCTAAATATATATATTTTTTTACTGATTTCAATTTACAAAAATATACATGAATGAAAGATGATGTGGAGTAAGATAATTCTGGCACTTTTCCTCTTTTAATGAGAAGCATTTAGCTTCAAAATGTCATGGCCTAAATAGGTTTCTTTTCTTTCAGGCACTTTCTTATTGATCTGATGATATAATGAAAGTATATATATATATATATATATATATATATATATATATATATATATATATATATATATATATAAATATATTATTATTATTATCATTTTTTTTTTTATTATTACATTTTCACCCCAAACAAGGCACATTGCACTTTGGTGTAGGGGGCTACTATCAGGGACATAAGCTACAGGGGTACTATGTTGGGATTTGGGCAGCAAGATGTTTGTTCACGTTACACTTGAACTTCTGCATGTCAGTACAGTTGGGGAAGCAGGGACCTGAAATAGAATTCCAGAGTCTAGTGGTTCTGGGGAAGAAACTACTGGAGTAGAAATATCTTTTACATCTAGGGATCTCTACTGTGTGGGGGTGGGATTTAGCTGCCTGTCAGGTTTGTCCAGGTCATTTACGTCGTGGGGGTACAAGTGCTTGCAGTTTGCCAGAGCATTCACTATTAAAATACTTGTAGAACAGGCAGAGGGATGCAACATTTTGTTGAAGGGACAGAGGCTGAAGTTTAGATGCCAGTTCAGGGCCTATCAGATTGGTGACTCTCTTTTGAACTTTGTCTAGGAGCGAGAGACTAGCAGCAGATGCACCAGCCCAAATGTGACAGCAATATTCCATACATGGGCGAATGGTGGCCTTATAAAGGTACAGGATACTTTCGGGTGTCAGTAGTTTTCTAGCACGGTAGAGAGAGCCTACCTTCTTCGCAGCGGCCCTGGCAATGCTTTCAATGTAATTGTTCCAACTCATGTTTCCTGTGAACGTTAGGCCAAGCAGTTTGGAAGATGTACTCTCAGATAAAGAGTCACTGGTCATTGCTATTGGTGGCAGAGAAGGTTTCTTGTAATTATTGAAGGAAACCAGTTTAGTCTTGGCAGCATTGAATGTGACCATCCATTTTTGTCCCCATTCCACTACAGATTGGACGTCATCCACTAGTTTTTTTGCCATTTCTTTAGATACATGTTCATTTGTTTTCCTGTCATGCCAGTTATAGAGTGCATATAGTGTATAATGTATATAGTGTATATAGTGTCATCAGCATATATACACATCTCAGAGGCAATTTTGTCGGGGAGGTCATTAATGAATATTAGGAATAATAGAGGTCCAAGCATAGACCCTTGAGGCACTCCCACATTTATATCATATTGTTTAGATGTACAACCGTCAAGGACAACCTGGATTTTTCACTTATCTAAGAAGGATTTAATTATGTTAAGTATTCTACCAGTGATACTGTATGACTAATTTTCCTGAGGAAACCCTCATGCCCTGCCCCGCTTTGTCCAGTGAATGGTATGTACATTCAGAGATTACAGTTAGGATGTCTGCTGTGGAACGGGCTAAATCCATATTGTCTGTCAGTCAGAAGTTTAGCATCTGTAAGGTGCCGGACTAGAGCATGGTTAATCATGGTCTCAAATATTTTGGCGAAAAGTGGGAGGAGGCTAATAGGGCGATAATTTGATGGGTCAGTTCTTTCACAAGAATTCTTGAATACTGGTACCACAGAAGCCCGGAAAGCAAGATTCATTAAGGCATTTGTTGTAGAGTTTGGAGAGAACTGGAGCTACTTCAGCTGAGCACTTTTTTAATAGCACAGCTGGGATGAGAGCGGGTCCACATGCTTTTGAAGTGTCAAGGTTTTTTATGATAGCATGCACCTGAGCAGGGGTGATATTTAGATCGTCTAGCGTGGCGTCTGTCCACAAAGAAAAGTCAGATAGGGGGTGGTTGGTAGGGTCCAGTATGGAGTTTGAGGCAAACCAACTGGCAAGCATGTTAGCCTTGTCAGTTGCTGAGCAAACAACCTCGGGATTGTTGGTTAGTGGGGGAATTGTTGATTGCCCATTATTTACTACACTGTTGTAGATTTTCCAGAAGTCACAAGTTCCTAATTTTTGTGCTTCTATGCGTTTTTTAGTGGTTTCCATAAATTCTCTCTTAGCTGTCGCTATTTCTTTCTTAACGTTACTTCTAGCTTCTATATACTTCTGTCTGTTTGAATTGGACTTATGTTGGTTAAATCTGTGGTATGCATGCTTGCCTTTAAGCAATGGCAGTTGCACAAGTCGAAGTAAACCATTGGGGAGAGTGGGGCTTGTTATAAAATTTCCGCATGGGAACATGCGCTTCGATTGCTGTTTTGAACCATGATCATCGTTCCCGAGTGAGCTGTCAGCATTTGTTATACAATCATCGGGAACTGTGGTCAGAAACAGATCTAGAAATGATGCGTGTTGTTTTTGCTGGTCAGGGAAATGGGTTGGAAACGTAACCATCTGTGATAGGTAGTGAGATATAGTGGAGCTATGTGTTGTGCTGCCTGCTGCATCTGTGTAAGTAGAGAATCCAAGCCAGTTTTTGTGGTGGACATTAAAGTCTCCAAATACATGTACTTGTGCGCTAGCGTCGAGGGAGAGTGCTGTTCCTATGCTGTCAGAGACTTTGTTTATTATGGTGCAGTTCTGGGTCGAAGGAGAGCGGTAGAGAAAATTATAGTAGCTAATGTTATGTTGCATGTTTAGTCTAAAGCACATAAAGGCTTGATTGTTCGATTCTAGGTTTGTTTCTCTAGTCAAGGGGAGGGTGTTACGAATGTAGACTCCAAGTTCGTGCATATGTCTGTCAGAGTCCTTACGGCAGAGTGGGAGATAGCTAGGCATGTTAAAGTAGTTAGAGGGGATGGAGGAGTGTAGGTTAGTCTCACTTAGTGCTAAGATATCCAGGGTGTTTGTTAGGAGAAATGCTTCAACATCAGCTAAATTAGTTCTAAGCCCACGGATGTTTGTGAATGCAAGCCTCAAGGGAGGAGGCAAGTTGAATTTGTTTGTCCCTAAGACTGGTTTAAGCTTATTTTTTTTATTGTACTGTCATCATGTTTTTAAAGAGTTTCAGTTAGGTAAGGGGGAGCTGAACAAGAGGTTATGCAGAGTATCACACATGCAACACAAGTAGACCATCAGCTGACCTTTCTTCAACTAGGACTGTGGCCTCAGGAAAGTCCATCGGGGATGAGTGCAGGGTCCCTTTCCATGACATGGCACTACAAACATCCTGATATTATACAACTGTTGATGGAGCAGCCGCTCTAAGCACTACCAAAGAGTTAGGGCTCCTGCACTACGTCGGAAACAGCACCCAGGAACTGTCAATCCCGTACCCTCAACCTATCAGAAGAAGGTCAACCCAGTCTAATTGCACAGGCATATGTGATACTCAAGCACTCCCAAGTGCCCAGTTTTGAGGGGTGGGATATGTCGGGAGTGGGGAAAACGGCATTCATTGCCCTAAACAAGAAACAAGATCTCCCACTGAGTGTGTTTGTCGAATCACTGTGATAGCGTCTCTGCGCCTGACTAATAGGAAGCCGGGCGATAGACAGAGCCTATCTACTCCTTAAGCAGTTAAGGTTTTCAGACCGGTAATTTGTTTGAGTCACCAGCTCTAGGAAGGTTGTTATCCAAGACTGGAGAGGCCTCCCTCCCCTTAGGTTTAGTTTCAGAGTTTTCCTTCTCTGAGATGGATGATCTGGGAAGATCTACTGGGTCCATCAGCCCTGAGAGGGTTTGCTTCGCACCTGGGTCCTAATGCAAGTATTTCTGCAACCCCGCATGGTTAGTTAATGTTACAGTGTTAGTTTGTAGAGGTTATATATCTAATGAATAGTTACACTCCTCAAAGTGATTTAGGGACATTGCTATTTCATTGTTATTTAAAAAAAAAAGCTGATGCAGTGGAAGCAACTATGTGAACAGGCTTGTTAGAAAGGCGTTAGTGTGGATTAAGACTTTTACCTTTAGATTTTTTAATTTATATGTTAGCTTAGGTACAGGATAACGCTACAGTGTGAGTAGGTATTAGAAATTGAGCTAAGAATTTTGCCCAGTCACTGTATATTTTAGATTACAGGAGGGTTAAGATGTAGGTGCAATACAATATGGATATAACTGGAGGTAAATATTAAGTCATGGCGTATTCCGTATGTATAATTAAGTAAATAGATATTTAGGCAAGTTTTTAGTAGATGCAAATAGATAGAAGTTGTGGGTGTTAGTGTGTTTCTACTATTGAAGGAAGATAATTTCAGTTTTCATTTAAGAGTCATCGAGCGTTTTGCATAACAGAGAGTATCGGATTTGGTTTTGTATTAATCATTGCAAAACCATCTAGGAAGAGGTATTGTTATGTAATGAAGATCGCGTTGCATCTGAGTGCATACTTTGGCTGGATAAGAATGAACTCTAATGCATGTCTTAGAGGTAGAAATGTATATATCTTTAGTGATGACTGTTAGGCGGTTAGCATGTGAAGGTTAGGAGCTGGAAGCTAAGAATTCCACTACTAAATTTTAGTGGCAGCTAGAGGGATGGGGAGCAGATGGTTATCTTTCAAGGGACGGGGTTATTAACTTACAGAATACAGTAGAGTTTCATTAGGATTTAGAGTTTCAAGTAATGTTTTAGCTTGGGAAACAGAACAAAAAAAAAATATTTTCTTCATTTTCCCTATTTAGCATGCAGGTTAGACAAAGGCAGTCGTCTTGGAGGTAAAGAGAAACAATTATTACATGGTGATTCGAAATTCGTATTTATAGGCAGTCATTAAGGTCAGGGACAAAACATTGTATCTATACAGAAAATGGTCCTAGTGACGCAGCATAGATCACTGTAGATTTCAGTTATAAATATAGTAACAGTTAATTATAAGCTATATCCAGTGGTTTGGTATAGATATCAACGAGGCCTCTTTATCAATACCAGCGAGCATATGGTAATTGTAGATATTAAGTATATTACTTAAATAAAGTTCTTCTGACTTCTACGGTAGAAAAAATGAATCTATGTTTGTGCTAATTTCGGAAAATTTATCCTGCCTAAGCTATTTTTATCTCAAGCCTTCCTTAGTTCAGAGCATGGAATTAATCATTTATTTAAGCTGAGAGAGAATGTAGTTGGTGTTTTGCTGGGGGAGAATTTTAAAACTATATAACCTTTATTCTTCATCTTTTAATTAATATATTTAATATTTGAGCATTCTCTATCTTGATAAGTTTGTTTTGTTAAAGATATATTTTTTAATAACCTCATTCTTATATATATATATATATATATATATATATATATATATATATATATATATATATATATATACACAGGCGGCAAAAAGAAAGTCCGCATTTGTAATTTTTTCAAAAACTGCAAATTTAAGCTAAATTTAATGTGACTGTTTAAACAAACTATACCGCATTTGATTGGCCTTTTATTCTTTTATAATTTTACCTGTTCATATTTGACTTTTAATTGAAATATTCCCATCAATTTAAAAAAATAACTTCAAATTTATGAGGTCAAAAGAAAGTCTGCACAATGGAAAATTGTTATTTAAATGTAACTTTAGGACATTAATGCAACACAAATACAACTGGAACACAATGAACTAGTTAATATTTAGTAGCATAGCCCTTCTGCAATTTGACAGCCTGCAATCTTTTGGGGATTCCTCGAATTAAACTGCAGCAATACTCCGGGGAAAGGGCATCCCAATTGTCTTTAATTTTTGTCCAAAGTTCTTCCAAATTTGAAATTTTATCATTGCATAGCTGTTGCTTCATGTAATGCCATACGTTTTCGATAGGATTGAGGTCTGGAGATTGTGCAGACCAATCCAAACATAGAGTATCATGCTCTTCCAGGAACCTCTTAAAATTGACAGCTGTATGAATGGCAGCATTATCCTGCATGAAGATGGGATTATCATCCAAATTCCAACCAAAGTAGGGTAGAAAATGCTTAGTCAACATATTAATGTAATTGGTCAAATTAATTCGACCTTGCAAGCAAAATATAGGCCCTGGACCATTAGTACTAATAATGCCCCATACCAAAACTGAACCTCCACCACCTTGCAGCATTGAAACTGAGCACCTAGGATTAAATTCTTCGTCTTTCCTCCAACGTACGTACTGCCTACCATCACTGCCTTAGCTAAAAGCACTTTTGACCAATATGAAGAGTCATGGTCTTCATTGCATCTGACGAAGTCCAGACGGCGCTTTCTGTGCTTTACAGAAATCATTGGCTTGTGTCTTGCAACATATCCTTGCAAATTAAATTCTTTTAATCTGTTCTTGATAGTAGAAAGAGAGCAGTTTTTAACAAGATTACACTGTTGTTGGATTTGGGATGCCGTTTCAAATCTATTTCTTAGGCTGCAGATCTTGATAGCATTATCTTCCCCGTTAGAAGTAACTTAAATATGACCAGATTTAGGGGCATTACGAACACTTCCAGTGTTTTGGTGCTTTTGCACATTCTTTCGTACTGTTTTCTCATCACATTTCAATCTGCGGCTGATTTCTTGATTGGATAGACCAGAAAGGTGGAGATTAATTAGCTCCAGACGATCACTAAGAGAAAGTCGTGACATATGGACTAAATGTTACGTTGTATAACCTGGAACAACAACAATTACGATTAGAGATGCTTTGTTGCCTGTTGGTGGATATTTTAAACTGATTTAGGGGTGATAATTTAAGCTGGTTTTAAGCGAGTTTGTTGCTGCAGACTTTCTTTTTGCCTCCTCAATTTGAAGTTATTTTTTTTAATTGATGTGAACACTAGAATATTTCAATTAAAAGTCAAATATGAACAGGTAAAATTATAGAGGAATAAAAGGCGAAAGTAATGAGGTATAGGTTGTTTAAACAGTTACATTAAATTTAGTTTAAATTTTGCACTCCAACAACCTGCACTCAGACTGCCACAAACATGGATATTTTATTTTCACCCCCTTCTGGGGTTCACTGGATTTTGGCCTCACACAACCATGGATAACTAGAAAAAAAAAGGAAAAATGGTTTCACGTGAGAAGGTGAAACACCCTCTCACGTGAAACCATTTTTACCCAACTCAATCTGTTTCATTGTTCTATATTTCATTTTCATGCTAGTATGATTTTTTTCATACTTTGTTTCTTTAAATACTTTACAGGCAAAATTTCTTCATGCATTTTGCTAACTCCTCCATCCTGACGAGAAGGAAAGTATTTTTTCGAACTCCGCAGATTAAGAACTTCCACCTTTATTTGTGTTTCTTTCTGAACAATAAATGTTTAACTAAATTGTTTCTCAATATGTTTTTTTAAACCTATGTACTTATATATAAAAGGAACTTTGTCTGTATGTGTGTCTTAGTGTCTGTGTGAGTTCATTTCTTATGGATTTGAAAACAGCCTTGCTGATTTTTATGAAATTTCACACGTGGGTACTTTATGTGCCGGCAGGGTTCTTAGATAGGTTCTGTATCAGAATGTCCTCAATAAATATCGTTAGTCGATAACCAAAATAATCCAATGAAAGAAGGAAGAGACGATTTTGATCAAAGTTAACATCTTATACAACCTAACATCACAAGTGCATTTGAGTAGTTTTATTGCCACACAAGCTGAAAGGCACAGCATATAAAATCAATTGTTGGTTCTTTGATATGACAGGGGCGCGTTCGAAATGAATATTTCACAAATTTATAAAGCACAATTGCACTATGATACTTGACTTTTTCACTAACGTAATGTACTTGCAATAACCCTTATCCCTGAGTGGCTTCCGGGCTTTGATAAGTGGTGATCACTGTATATAAAAAAAAAAAAATTTAAACTAAAATTCAAGCCATTATAACCACACAAGCAGTAAGGACAGACATACAAAATCAACAGTAGGTTCTTTGATATGACAGGGGCACATTCGAAGTGAATGTTTCTGTTTATGTGGAATTATTCACTTGAGCTTATTTGTTTCCTTTTTCAGATGTTGACTCGCTTTAATGATGCGTCCTAAGACTTGCATTCTCCTTGATCTTCTTGTCAAACAGTTTGAACAATTGAAGCATGATATTTGACTTTTGCATTTTAGACTTTAATTCAAGACATTATATACAAAAAATAATTTTATAATATCAAAAGTAGGTTCTCTACAGTGCAATGTAGATTACAATGTATTTTGGACTGAGCCACTGAGGGAGACATCTAAAGCTTCCTCCCAGTGCATTGTAATTGGTCTTCAACTAGAACAAGTAATCAATTGATTTGATTGAAAAATGGGTGATTTCACCAATTTCGGTGATAATAAAAATATGCAAGTGTAAAACATTTGTTGATCATCATACAATCCCGGGCAATGTCGGGTCTCCCTACTATTATATATATATATATATATATATATTAGTGGCCTGGCAAGGCCACAGGGAAGACAACTGAAGCAGCAAAACCGGAAAATGTAAGGGACACAACCTAAGCTGCAAAACAGACAAATGTAGGGGAGACAACAGAAGCAGCAAAATCGAAGATACCTTCCAGGACACTGTATGTACAAATGTAGACAAATGTGGGTATATTTTATTGATTTAAAAATATAGGTCCTTTTTTTTACAATTGTCATAAAATTTTAACTATAGAATAGTATTATATTCTTCAAAAAGCCTGCAAATTTTCATGTAGTTTCATCCCATAGAACCAAAGATATGAGCATTTCAATATTCAATTTGGTTACCAGTAGAGATATATCCATACATATATATATACCATCTTTTTAAGCAATTTTATAAGTTCAAAATCTTGGCGACTATTGATCAAAATTTAACAAATGAAGGCTCGTTGGAAAGCTAATGACCTTAATTTTGTAGTGGGCTACGTTACATTTGCCCTTAATGTCACACATTATTCTTTCAAAAAGTGGGGTATCACTATTCTGTATTAATTTTATAGTAAAATGATCACCCATTTTATAACAATCTTTGGGGGGGGGCGGGGCCTGTTATTTTTTTTGCATGGGAGGGGGTATTTATTGTGGCCTGGTAAACCAACACAAAACCTACCTTAAAAAACTTGTTTTCTATAGGTTTTCGGGTGTGCTGAAAACGAATATCGCTTTTAAATTTTCGCCAAATAAGTATTTTTCTGGGTATTAAGTAAAAATATGCACGTGCTTGCACTTACAACAATGGCCTCCACTTATAACATAAAGAATTACATTGCTTAATACTAAGAAAAATACTTATTTGCGGAAAATTTAAATGCGATATTTGTTTTCAGCACACATGAAAACCTATAGAAAACAAGTTTTTTTAAGGTAGGTCTTGTATTGGTCTACAAGACCACAATTACCAAATAAACACCATCTTTAAAAAAAAATAACAGACATCGCTACCCCCACAAAAGGTGGCTATAAAGTGGGTGTTCATTTTACATCAAATTAACATAGAGATCTGATCCCTCATTTTTTAAAACTATATTTCCTTCATATCTTGGAAACTACTCGGTTCCTGAGATTTTAAGTGTTATTTTTGTTTTCAGCACCCTCGACAACCTTTAGTAGTCGTAATTTTAAAGGATTTGTGTGGGGAAAGATACTGCACCTTTACCAATATCTCAATCATAGTTATTTTTTCCTAGTTTTGCATATGAATTACAAAATATCTGATATTTCTCAAAGCCCTCTGGTCTTGATGGAGGGAAGACTAAAACTTGCTGCTATGATATCAAATGATCTGAAATAACAGCAAGGGGAGACATCATTCCAAATATTTTTCACAGTGTATAAGGATTACTTGATACTGGAGATATTCATAATCGTACCCTATTTTCAAAAGAGGGGAGATATAACATATGAGAAATATTTGGAAGCAAGTCTGCCCCTGTTGTTATTTCAGATCACTTGAAACCATAGTAGCAAGTTTTAGTCTTCCCTCTATCAATGCCAGAGGTTTTGTATATATTATTCATCTTACCATTTATTTTTTTCAGCATGTTAAAATTTTCACTTGTTATAAATAAAAAGTGAAATATAATTGAATAAACATACACACGTGCACACACGCACGCACATATATATACTTTCATACTCTTAATATAATTGATTATGCATACACACACACATATGCACACACACGCGCACACACATATATACTTTCATACTCTTAATATAATTGAATAAACATACACACACACGCATGCGCACACACACATATATATACTTTCATACTCTTAATATAATTGATTATACATACACACACACATATGCAAACACACGCGCACACACATATATACTTTCATACTCTTAATATAATTGAATAGACATACACACACACACACGCACACACATATATATATATGTTCATACTTTTATGCTAAATAGCCTGTATTACTATATCTCTGAAACGTAAAAGGTTTGATACTCTAACTTAACATCTAAATCTGACCCCCAAGATCGCCATGGGCATGGAATATGTGCCTGCATTAAAGATGGCTTCCCGTATGGCAGGGATATCTCCAGAGAAGACCCTATTTAACCTTATATGTGCTTCCGGGTTGCACTTGCTTACACCACCGCATTTATATTTGCCCTCTATCGCCTCCACAACAGCGGAGTTACTATCTTTAAGAGTATATCGGAGAAAATTGAGCACATCCTGTCTGCTCATCCCGCGGCTAACATTCACATTTGCGGTGACTTCAATGTCCATAACGTGGAATGGCTTACCCACTTGAACAAGACAGATGATGAGGGGAGGTTCTGTCGTGATTTTGCCTATGACCTCACTCAGATTGTTCGCGAGCCCACCTGTGTGCCCGATAGCACCGGTCAGTACGCAAGCCTTCTAGACCTTTTTCTCTCCACTTACCCTGAGCTATGCTCATGTGCCGTTCTATCTCCTCTGGGATCCTCCGACTACTCGGTTGTATCAGTTAAGATAAAAATGAAATATAATAAGTCTACAGACGTACCTCTCCACCATACTGTATACCGATATTATATGGCTGACTGAGATAGCTTCCGTACATTCATATCTGATCTACGTCTCCATTCCATGTTTAAAAGGGATGTGTCCTCTATAGTATTAGACCTGACCGAATGGTTACTTGTAGGCATAGACCAATTCATACCATCCAAAAAATTCCAACAAAAACCCAACAGCCAGCCATGGTTCTCCCCTGAATGTGCTGCTGCCATGGCACACAGAAATCACTTTTTCCATAGCTACCAACGTAATAGATGTACTGAGACTAAAGCTGCTTTCAGGACCGCCAGCAACCACTGTAAAAGAGTAATAAAAAATGCAAGAGAGCTATAGGCTCAATCCGTTAAATCCAAAGTAGCTGAGCAGCGGGTTGGTTCCCACCAGTACTGGAAAATAGCAAATAGGATCCTGAACAGAAGCGTGTGTTCTATCCCAACCATTATCAATGGACCAGAGGTCATCTCGTCAGCATCCAACAAGGCCAAACTATTTACCAAGAACTTTGCAGCAAATTCTACCCTATGCGACGAAGGCCATGAACTCCCCATATTTCCTCCTACAACACACAACACACTAGGTAACATACAAATATCTGTGCATGAGCTCGCCAAGCTAATCAAGAACCTTGATTCCAGTAAAGCAACTGGCCCTGACGGTATTCCAATTATAGTGTTAAAAAAGCTACAACCAGAACTTGCCCCCATACTTACAAAACTGTTTAAGCGTTGCCTTAAGGAGAAGTGCTTTCCAACACCCTGGAAAACCTCATCAGTATGCCCTGTATTTAAGAATTCAGGTGATAGGTCATCTCCCTCTCAGTACAGACCAATAAGTCTCCTGTGTATGATGAGTAAGTTGTTGGAATCCATATTAAATAGAGAAGTAGTAAATCACCTCAGCAGAAACAATCTTCTTAGTGACATGCAATATGGTTTCCATTCTACCAGATCTACAGCAGATGTGCTAATGGTTATATCTCATAGTATTAGTGAATCCCTCGACAAAGGTTTCATTTCTATGGCAATTGCTCTTGACATATCAAAGGCCTTTGATAAGGTATGGCATAAAGGCCTACTTCACAAGATTTACATCTACAGTATAACTGGAAATGTTTTCTCAATCATTAAATCATTTCTCTCTGATAGGCTCATAAGAGTAGTGGTTTATGGGCAGAAATCAGAGGCCCACAGTATTAATGCTGGAGTCCTTCAGGGGTCCATCCTAGGTGCAACTCTCTTCTTGATCTACATCAATGATCTCCCAAAACACATACTAAAATCATTCGTTGACATCTATGCTGATGACACGACTATCTATGGCAACACATCAAAGGCCGTAAATGACAATGTTCTCTCTTATTCTCTCTCCTTAGATCTTGAGCGCGTGGTACAGTGGAGGAAGAGGTGGCTGGTTACCTTTAATGCATCTACGACCAAGCTCCTATCATTACCTCATAAACGCTCTGATCCCCATCTGGCATCGATTGAAATGAATGGTTCTTGTCTTGGGGAGGCTCCATGTTTTGATAAGCTTCTGGGTTTGACCTTTACTCCTGATCTGAAATGGAACACATACATCAAGTCTGTGGTCAAGGTCGCTGGGAAAATGGTGGGATCCTTCTACCGCTCCAGAAGATATCTCACTACTGATGCAATTCTCTATCTATATAAAAGCCAAGTACGTCCAAGGATGGATTACTGCTGCCACATCTGGGCAGGAGCTGCTAAAAACAGCATATCCTGCCTTGACAGAGTACAAAATAGACTTCGTGGCTTGGTGGGGGATGCCCTTTTCTCTTCCCTGCAACCTCTCTCCCACAGAAGAGACGTTGCAACCTGTCTCTGTTTTATCGTTATTTCCATGGCAAGTGCTCGCCTGAGCTCCAATCTCTAGTCCCCCCTCGCCAATCTTTCATGAAAAACACCCGACTTGCTGAAACCACTGTCAATAATTTTCCCCACTCTTTATCTGTGCCTAAATCAAAATGTAGATTCCATGAACAAAGCTTCTTTCTTAGAACTGCACGCCTGTGGAACACTCTGCCGCTTGCCTGTTTCCCCTCCCCCTCCGACTTCAACTTGGATGTCTTCAAGTCCAACACAAACAAATTCCTAATGAACCGCCCCCTTAAATAATGACACTTTATCAAATCTCCAATACTAACTATTACTACGATACTATCCCATTGATTACTGTACACACAACAACCCTTATCCCCGAGTGGCTCCTTGGTAGCACATCCTGGAGGTTGAAACTCTAGTGAGTAACATGCTGGCTACGGACTAACTCTATCTGAGAAACCGAGCCACCAACGGTATAACTGGTAAGGTATAATTGCTGATGCGATAGGGAGACTGTATGCTCCACAGGAGCTGTTTTCAACTAGAAGCTGTAGCTTCCTGTGTTGCTAGTTGTCACAAATGTGCTCCACTGGACCACAGCACAGTAAGCTCAGAGGGTGTGCATCTGGTGCACAATAGATGAAACACCTATTATTGCGTAAGCAAGGCAAGGCAGAGAAGTGCAAAAGTCCTGTTATGATGGAACAAGAATGATGGTGGCAGGTATGAGAAACTGGAGGCTATTAATTTAATCTCTGCCTGCAGGCAACTCATGTGTGATGTTCGCAGGAATTACTAAAACAGGTGACAGTACCCTAAGATAGCTATATGAGTGACCAAGCAACCCTACTTAGGATCAGCACTTCTTGCCTTGGAAAGAAGACGCCCCCAGAAAAGGTGAGGCAACAAATGCTTGCCCAAACCCAAATCTGACTGCCAAACCATGGGTAGTGGATTTACATATTAGCAGTAAACATACTAGAGTCAAAACAAAAATAAATGCAGTTTAAAAATTGCCACCTGAAATATACAATCAGGTGCAAATGGTAGGCGCAATAGATCAACACTTATTGACTTGGAACTGGACACCATCAATGCAGATATTGCAGTGTTCCAAAAAGTGAGAGTCAGTGGAGAGGGTCAACTAAGGGAGCAAAGAACAATTTTCTAGGTGGAATGCCCTGAGGGTCAGCTGAAGAGAGCAGGTGTAGTGTTTGTCATAAAATCGAGTTAGCAGACAAGCTCACTGAAGCACCAAAGAAAAAATCATGACCCTAAAGATCTCTATGACTGAGAACCGCCACATCACCATCATTAATGTATATGGCCCAACAATGACATATCTTAATGAATAAAAGGAAGCATTCTGTTCCTAACCTCGTGGAATAATCGCAGAGGTCCCTGCAGCAGACAAATTGATCTTGCTTGAGGACTTTAATGCCAGAGTGGAAAGTGATCACAGCACAGGGAGTTTGGCAATTTTGACAAAGGTAAAAAAAACTCAAATGGTGAACTGATGATTTGCTTGTGCTCAGAACTTGAATTTGCTGTCACAAACACATACTTCACGCAACCAGATAACCACTACTTCTTATGGACACATCCCAGATCAAAAAGACCTCATCTGCTGGACTATATCACTGTCAGATGCAAAGACCTACAGGAGGTGAAAAAGCACAAGAACAATGAGGGGTCTTGATTATTACACTGACCACTACCTTATATGCTCTTCCTTTGACATTAAGTCAATGTGAGCAAACTGGAAGAAACTACGACTGCACCACTAAGAACATTCACAGAAGAAGAAGAATCCGTTGATGAAATGTGGAGAGTACAGAGCAAAGCAACTTTCAAGGTAGCTGCAGAGGTACTTGTCTATACCAAAAGAATAAATGCTGACTGGTTTAATAAGAACGACTATGAAATCAGAAAGTATATTGATGAAAGAAATCATGCACTGAAATACAAGCTAAGCAACCCGACCGTAGCTTACAAAGAGAAACTAAAGGAAGCAAGATCTTAGCTCCAGAAAAAATGGGAAAGTGAAAATAACTGGTGGCTTCAAAAGGTTCTAGAAATGCAAAAAATGGCAAATGTAAATAATTCTGCTGGTTTCTTCAAATCTCCAAAAGAAGTATATGGACCAAATGAGCAATATCCTGCTGTCAGTTGATAGATCCAGTATAATAACTGAACCGGAACATATAACCCAGCGATTGAGATAATATTTTGATAGATTAATAAATGTGAAGTCAACTATGGAAGAAAACACACTGAACCACATTACTACACTCCCTTCCCAACAAGATATGAATGAAGAACCAACAATGGAAGAAGTTATAGAAGCCATAAACAAGATAAGAATGAACAAATCGCTTGGAATCGCTTGGTATGGAGGAGAATTACTGACAAACAGGCTCCACCAACTGATAAAAGAGTGCTGGCTATTGGAGATTCTGCAGCAAGAGTTTAAAGATGGCATAATCATCCCCATTACAAATGAAAAATATATGCATATACTGAACTGAACGTTTATAAGTTCAATCCAAATGGAAACCTCAGTTTAATATTAATTTATATTGATGTTACGTTTTTAATAATGATCGATCAATAAACGTCTTTATACATGATCTTCCATTTCTCTGCATTGTTGTTCGTTTTCATCATTGCTGTTTCATCACAGCATTTCATCTTGTGATTCTTGATCATCTCGTCTGCTAAACTTTGCATGCAGGAAAGGTGAAGTTTTTTAAAGGTTTTATTGGAGAGAGTATACTTATGGTAAGAGAGAGAGAGAGAGAGAGAGAGAGAGAGAGAGAGACTAATAACTAATTATTTACTTCTTGAATTGACTAACCAACTAACGTAAGAAATTAGTGGCACAGTGGATAAAGGCATTGGTAGTTTTCAACATCATGTCTTGTGTGTATGGCTTCCCACGAGAGACTGAAAACTTTTCTTTCTCATGCTCAAAAACTTTGCATCGTCATATTCTATTGTTCGACTATATTTTGTTTACAGAGTGTGAACCTTTGCCACTGCCACTGCCTTTTGTTCAGCCGTAAGAACGGTTCTGTTGTACAGATCTGAGTTATCCTGACTCTCGTCAAAATTCACACAAGCTAACTTAATCACTTCTTACTGGTGTTGATCCTTATCTATGTAACATTGATATATATATATATATATATATATATATATATATATATATATATATATATATATATATATATATATATATATATATAAACAAAGTTAACTTGAAAAAATAAATTTTTTTGGAAACAAAGGGCTAATCTGTCTGGATATATGAAGCTCTACCCGCTTAAGAGAAGCAAATTATAAGAAAAGATAGGGAGATAATAATTAAAGTTACGTTAGAACTTTAATACATTATCATATCAATAAGGATGAGGGTGATTACAATAAGTGAAAGGGAAATGAAGGGGGACCTCTTTAGGCCATGGTATTTCAAAGCGAAATTCTTCTCGTCAAAAGAGGAGAAAAAATCAGCATTATACAAGAGTAAGAACAAGGAAGACAACATCGATTTTATATATATATATATTTCACAGCAAAAACAATGGCCAAGATTTTATTCACGTTACTATTAATTTATTAAAACAAAAACTTCATCACAGTCACAGATCATTTAATATCTATACGTTAATTCCAGATCTTTCCTCTGTGGACTCCTCAGAAATCAAAAAGTTCTCCTTCAGAAAAAAATGCGGTAAATAAAGATTAAAACAAACAAACAGCTCACATTGATTACCTCTCCATTCAAGGAGAGGCTTAGAAATCGCCATCCAGAAAGAGCAGCCATCTTATTTCAAGAAGTAAAGCCCTCATAAAAATACGACATTGCTTAAAAACAATCTACCAGAAAAGTTAATGGTTTTTAAAAAGAATTCCTTAATTAATATATAAATTATAATTATTATCATATAATATGGAATTTAGGATTAGATTGGAGAGAGAATTTTTATTTGTTTATTTTTTTACATGGGGGTCACCACTTTTAAGGGTTATTGCGTGTACAGTAATCAATGAGATAGTATTGTAGTAATCATTAGTATTGGAGATTTGATAGTGTGTCTTACTTAAGGGGGCGGTTTGTCAGAAGTTTGTTTATGTTGGACTTGAAGACGTCCAAGTTGTAGTCAGGTGGGAAACAGGCAAGCGGCAGAGAGTTCCACTGGCGTGCAGTTCTAAGAAAGAAGCTTTGCTCATGGAATCTACGTTTGGATTTAGGCACAGATAAGGAGTGGGGAAAATTATTGACAGTAGTTTCAGCCAGACGGGTGTTTCTCGTGAAAGATTGGCGAGGGGGGACGAGGGATTGGAACTCAGATGAGCACCTGCCATGGAAATAACGATAAAACAAAGACAGGCTCGCAACGTCTCTTCTGTGAGAGAGATGTTGCAGGGAAGAGAAAAGGGCATCCCCCACCAAACCACAAAGTCTATTTTGTACTCTGTCAAGGCAGGATATGCTGTTTTTAGCAGCTCCTGCCCAGATGTGGCAGCAGTACTCCATCCTTGGACGTACTTGGCTCTTATACAGATAGAGAATTGCATCAGTAGTGAGATATCTTCTGGAGCGGTAGAAGGATCCCACCATTTTCCCAGCGTTCCTGGCCACAGATTTGATGTACGTGTTCCATTTCAGATCAGGAGTAAAGGTCAATCCCAGAAGCTTGTCAAAACATGGAGCCTCCCCAAGACGTGAGCCATCCATTTCAATCGATGCCAGATGGGGATCAGATACGAAACTACACAGAGAGATGACCATAAAAGTGCAGTGTTTAAAGCTAAAGTAAATGTGTAGGGGACTTGGTCTACATTCACATTAATGCCTGATATCACAGACATTAATGTCAGCATGTTTCTCAACCCCTAACAAGAAATTTTAATGTGTGTGCCGATGCAATAAAATAATAAATGGATTAAAAATCCAATGTTGTCGCAAAAGCGGATTTGCTCTTAAAAGAGTCCTGACATAAAAGCAATGTTTGTAACTGGTGTTCATAGTCGCTAGGACTATAAATATATATATTTTTTAAACAGTCTGATAAGGTTTAGACTAAAATGTGCAATGAAGAGAAAGAGAGAGAAATCTTTCTCTGACTGAGGCAGAATGTAATTTTTACAGAAAAATGTTTCTTTCTTTTTTCAATGTAAAGGAAAATAAAGTTTATTTTAATCAGTTCCATGAATATAGCTGATGCAATACAAAGTTATATATTTGGGAGGGGGGGTAATTAATCCAGGAAGATTTATAAGCTTGTTGCAGGGCCAGTCATCCGGGGACAATCGACCCAACAACTAACAAGGTAGACACGGGCAAAAAGTAAACAGCAAAAAGGCAAAGAAGAATGACAGACAAAGGTTGTTTGGTTAAAGACGAGGGTTCGTCTTTTATTTGCAAAGGAAGCAAAAAATCGTATGATCTGGATGCTGGTTGTCCGAAAGTCTGCACGTCACCGGAGGTTAAGGTCTGATGGTCTGGAACAAGTACACTAAACGTAGCATGGTTTAGGGTTGCTCGCTGGATTTGGAACGATTGTCTGAACGTCAGGGTGATCCAGAACCGACGGTGGACACTGAGAACGTGGGTCAGTATTAAGGAACGGACGGTCGGTAGGGAGCCAGGTGCAGGCGAGGTTGCAGACTGAAGGAGCAAGATGCATGTGAGATTGCAGGTCAGAGGAGCGAGGTGCAGGCGAGGTTGCAGGCCAGAGGAGTGAAGTGCAGGCGAGGTTGCCGGAAAGCTGCAAGAGGAGCTGAAAGGCACCAAGGGCTGGAAGGCTGCAGGAGTGAGCTGGAGGCACCAAGGGCAGGAAGGCTATAGGAGTGAGCTGGAGGCCCTGGAACGAGTTGGAGTCACCAAGGGCTGGAAAGGCTGCGGGAATGAGCAGCAAGCCACTGGAGTGAACTGGAAGCACTAAAAACTGGGAGTGAAGTTTGCTGCTGGCGGGTCCCAGGAGGCAAGCAGTAGTGAATCACATTAGTAGAAAAACTTATTAGCCCTTATAAGGGCTGATTGTTTAGCCCTGATAAGGGCTGTTTGAACTGCTGCTGAGATGGCAGGTGTCGCTGGGAATCCTTCGGCTGGTGGGTTCGGTCGACGTGACTAGTAGTATCAATGTTGCCATTTCAGGAGCCTCCTCCTACTCCCCCGGCCGGGTCTGGCGCCCGGCTGAAACTGTTTGTATTTATTTGCTTCCCCACAAGAGCAAATTAGGCATGAAGCCGTTTTTTAATGTGGAGAAGGGGAATGGGGACCAGCTCCTGAGAGATGGGAAATGGTAGCTGGATAGTGAGAGCCTCTTGGTATATAGGATTGCCTCTGCATGGACCAGAAACTCATTGCCACAAGGGCAATGGTCTTTGCTTGCAGTATCTGCCAGAACAGATACTACACTTTGTTGCCAAGCCCCTGCAGGGCTTGGTCAAATCTGCAGGGGCCCAGCCGAAACTGTTGTATTTATTTGCTTCCTCACTGAGCAAATTAGGCACAAGGCCGTTTTTTAATGTGGAGGGGACCAATTTCCTGAGAGGGAGCTAGATAGTGACAATTGGTATGAAGGGTTTCCCCTACATTGACCAATAACTGATTGCTACAAAAGCAATGGTCTTATATGTGGGGTTGCCCCCACATATGATCTTTGAGATTCATGCCCAGCCCCGCAGGGGACCGGGCGAAACTGTCTGGTTGGGCTGAGGCTGGCTGTATTCATTTGGCCAGCGTGATGTTAGAAGTGTCACTCCCAATAAGACAAACAAACAACTCTAATTAATTCCAGAACGAAATTTATGCAATCAAGAGTTGGGAGTTTATTGATTCCATTTAAATTAATTTCGTCTGAAAAGTAAAAAGTCAATTGCCTGAATTATTGGCATTTTGTTTGATATATTTGAATTCTGATGTGCGTAGTGAAGTTTATGATGAAAAGAATGAGAAGGTAAATGTATTCACCGAACCCGGATATGTTCATACGTTTAGCTTGTGTTTAGCCTATCGCATCCTTTGTTTAAGGGAAGGGAAGGCGAAGAGACAATGGGGGTGGAGAAAGAAGGAAAAATGGAGGCGGTGATTTGAAAGCATGATAAGGTTCAAGGTGCAAGGCACGCAAAATGTTTTTCTGATATAAAATATTTATTTCTTGTCTTTCCAAAATGGTATTAAAATCCGTTATATTAGTTCAGTATTGTTAATCCAGTGTGATTCGGACGTTAATTTACAAGACAAAAATGAATCAAAACGGGAAAATGTTAATTCTTGCTGATCTGGTACTTCCATGTGAAGAATTTAGATGTGTGATGCACGTGAAATTATGTTGGTTGTTTTATGTTGGACCATGACGGAGTCAGTGGTGATTACAGCATACTGGCTCAACTCAACTTTGACTAGTTGCATTTGGCATGCAGTGCCCTTTTTATAGGTGATAGACCGGCTCCTAGCGAAAGTTGGTAAGGAAATATTTTTGAAATTCGCTTTCTTTGAATGCTGATTGGATAAATAGTCAAGGCCTCTGTCACATGAGCTGCTTTAAACTACGTGGGTGCGAAAAGACAGAATTTTAGTTTTTATGCCTGCAGAATTTGCGTGGATGTTTATTACATATGTATGCGCAACTTGAACGCTCCTTGTCCAGCCACTTTTAATGTTTGTAGTGAGTCGCTACAAATGGTTAATTTAATATTGACATCTTTCACCCACAATTGTTGTTACGATGTATCAAAATCTTATTTTGATGTCTTAAATATTACGATAAACTAAAAAACACTCTAAATTTGTTTGTGATTTGGTGGTATAAATTAATCATCACTTATTCACTCGTTAAATTTATTGTAAGGACATTTGGTAAAAAAAAATAAAGTATCAGTTTAATCTGTCAAAATAAAACGTTATTTATTTTGAACTTGAGTTGTGATATTGTTTGGAAGGAGCATCCTTTTGTAGCAGCAGTGACTGATACCACACAAAGAAGAGCAATGCTAAATTCAAGCTCTGAATGTGGGCAAAACAAAAAGCAGACAATCATGGCTAATTTGCATATTCTTTTAAACATTCATTTTAATTAATTCCCTCTTAGTTTTTTCGTTTTTTTTTATGGAATGATCATCTTTAGTTAACTATTATGTGTAATTATATTTATACAGATATTCTACATGATTTATACTTGCATAATATTTGCATGTCAAGGTTATAGCAAACACGAATCTCTTTCTATGTATATTTATGTATGCATATATTTGTTTTAAAAAAATTGCCTGCTAAACTCCTCTGTCAGTTTTTGGTCTACAGACATGAAACTTAATATATAGGGTATTCGAACCCATATGAGATTTTATATTTGGGTTTTAGCCAGGGAAAATCAGTGCAAAAGTGTGAAAATTCAAAACAAAATGGAATTTGCCAGGTGAAGGTCGAGCGACGGTATTACAGATATGCATGCGTAACGTAATAGCTATTGGTTTATGTTTTAATTTTTAGCCTTGCATCAAACATGTCTTCATAGCTCAGGCATTAACGTCAAAGGAAAAAGTAAATCGTAAGCTAAACGTTTTGGTTTTGATTCTCAATAGTGGCGCACAAGTAATTTTTTAAAACTTTTTAATCATTACTATATATTGGGTCTAATATAACATAATAATAAATACGAAATCTACATTAATCAAAATATCATATTTAAGCATATTTTACGACCAGGCAATGCCGGGCGGCCTGCTAGTTATTACCTAAAGATAAATTTTCATTAATGCAAAAACATGTTTGTGCACTTCTTGAAACGTGCAGCACTACAGACGCTTGGTTCATCTATATCAATATAGATCTCATTGTGCAAAGGTTGGTCGGCCATTGATTCACATATCTTATGACCTGTATAGATTGCTTCACATGCTGATATTTCGTTAAGCAACATTTCAGCAAATTCTGTATCATAAATCTTAATATTGAGGTGGATATCGTATTGCAAAGTTGTTGCTACTTTTACCACCGACTGTGTTTGGACAGTTTAAATTCCATCTCTTCTTAGAACTTAAAAGGATCTTAGCAATTTAATGTATCTGAACAACTAGCTTTCATCCAGCTTCAAACGGTGTTATAGAACATTTCCACGATTAGTTGCTAGTAATAGAATGACTACATATCGTTCTTCTTGGTTGTCAAAGAAGAAATAGGATACTCCACAGTTGAACTGGTTTACGAAACTTCTCTGCCAGATTAGATATTGATCCAAATGGATTTACCTGTAACATATCTATCGTTGTATGCGAAGTGACTAAGATCCTATTTTAACAATCTTCCACTTATAAAATGACCATAAAATCTTGGATTCTGAATAAGATGGATCTATGACGACTGAATTGCAAAGTAATTTGTATGAATGCTAAATACCAAATGACTCTAATTGCTACACTCTTTCCTTTTTACACTTCGTTGGAGTTCGCTTTCCTCTTCATTTCCCAAACCAGTTTTCATAGAGACGTATGAACTCCAAATATTTTCAACCAATGAAAATCGTTCCAAGCCCCAAAAGTAACATGCACATATGAAAGTAGTAAGCCAGTGTGATGTTAGAAATTCCTATAAAACCCTGGTCAGCCAAATCAGTTTTCTTCAGACTTCACCAACCACACCTTTTGCATAAAAGAACCAAAGAACATCTACTTAACTTAACACTCTCTGTGCCATATGGAAATGACTCAATGTTTCATATATCAGCTTTCTTCATTTTGCATCTCACACACACATTCTTACACACTAACAAGAGTCGGGCAAACATAAATGATTTGCTAAATTCATATTTAATATCGGTGTTGTTCTTGGCATACCCAAGCAATACCGTCACCCAAAATGACTTCTACCAAAGCCAAGGACCATGCCACAGATCCACATTTTTATGGAAGGATGCCTTTATTTTATGCTTACAACCTTTTCACCCTGGAGAGTGATAGTAAAAAAAGACTCTGTTCCGTCTGCCTGCTTCCCTCCGGACTACAACTTGGTTGTCTTCAAGTCCAATGTTAACAAATTCCTAATGAACCGCCCCCTTAAGTAAACATTTCAGCAAATCTCCTCACTAATGTAATGTACTTGCAATAACCCTTATCCCTGAGTGGCTTCCGTGCCTTGATAAGTGGTGATCACTGTGTAAAAAAAAAAAAAAAAAAAAAAAGACGCCGTGTCCATCAATAAAATGAAACGGACCTTTACAAACACTATTACGCAAGAACGCCATATTCCCCACACATTCATCAACCGGCACAAGCTACACATGCAGCACACACTCTCTCAAAGTCCTATTAAAATATAACTAACTAGTTATATTTTAATCAAACTATTCAAACTTTAGTTAATACAAATGAGCGATTAGTTATTAAAAATAGTTTATACTTGCGTTTTCAATATGTTTAAAAGTATTTGCAATAACTCGATAACCAAGGCTTGTTCAGAATCTCTGTTTTATTAAGATAGTAAAGATTTGACAACAAAATGGGAAATCTTGAAACAACTTTTTCTGCATAAAAGAATTCAATTTGTTGAGCTATTAGAATTAACTGTTTAAAAACCAGCTGAGAGACAAAACGTTTCCCACCGTGATGAAGATGTAATGGCTGCTGGTTGGTTGGTTATTTTTGTTTTACGGCATATCAACCCCTTTTCAGGTTATTCATGCCAAATCCAGTGATTTTGAAGAAAATTTTTTGATGGAATATATTTGTTCTTTTTTTTTAAGTCGGTTTCTATTTCTAATAGGTACTACCACTCCAGGTCAGAGTGGACCTGGGAGCAATGGCAATTAAGAGGTGGCTCCACACTCCCCAAAGCCCGCAAGCTGGGGCCTCACCATCGGATATAGTTTAAGGTCATATCCAGGACCGAAGATGTAATGGCATTCATTATTACAGAATTACATTGCACAGGCGAAACTGTTCCTTTCAATGAAGAAGTTTTTTAAATTTAGGAAAATAGTGAATGCAAAAGATATTCATGAAAAGTGTTTTGAAAGAAAAATAGATTTTGATTTTTTTAAGTTCAACTGTTCAGTGTATGTGTGTGAGGGCTGCTTCATAATGTTCAATACTGTCAAATCAAAGATTTGCAGAAACTAGTTAACAAAAATCTGAAATGTAAGCAAAATTGTATTGTCGAATAGATTTTACAAGAATTATTCTTTGTTTCAGTCTCCCAAGTCAAGTAAAAAAAAAAAAAACAGCAGTAAAGATTTCAAAATTATCTTCAAATGTCATCAAATGTTATCATTTATTGATCTGTAAGAACAAAGGAATTAATTTTTTCTGCATGTTGGCGTCAGAATCATTTTCTTATTCAATTCATCTGCTTGGTCATTTTATAGTCTGGATGCTTTTTTACATGAGCATTCTCATAAAATAAAATCAATTTCTTTTTAATTATATGTTTGTTGTTTTGGCTTTATGGACAGTAAGAAATAATTATTGGTCATCACGAACAAAGGATTCAATATTCCTGTGATATAGTCAGTATATATTTTAAAACTTTTTTCTAATTTATTATAAAAGGGAAAATCATTTTCTTTTTGAAGACAGGATCTTTTGGAGAATGGAATAAGTTTTGTGTGTGTGTGTGTGTGTGTGTGTGTGTGTGTGTGTGTGTGTGTGTGTGTGTGTGTGTGTGTGTGTGTGTTTTTCAGTTTTTCTTTTATAGCAAGGAAAGAGATACGTGGAATGCTTTCTCTCTTTTCTATATAATATGAAAAGAAAAAAGACTGTTTTGGGATGGATTCTTGATAACTAATCACTAATATACAAAAAAGTAGCCTTGTCTCTTTGTGTGTTTGAAACGGTCTCTAGTAAACTACTCTATCAATCTTTTGGTCTATATACTTGAAACAATATATATATATATAGGGGATTTAAACCTGTGTAACAAATTCAATTTCGTTTTTAGCCGGTAAAAATAGCTGCTAAACGGTCAACATTGAAAAAATTGAAACTTGGTAGGTGTAAGTCAACTAAACCTGTATCTTCTATGCATGTGCAAATATACATTTATATATAGGAACTTCTAAGTTCGCACTGATTTACTACTTTCACATGTCTGTGTTACTTTTTTTAGCTTGAAACAATTTCCATTCCACGTCTTCATGTTAAAACTTATCAGCTTTAGAAAGTAACGAAGATGCAGAAATATGGTAAACAATTAGAATTGTGTATCGAATGTCTAATCTACCACAAAGATTCTCCTTGTTTTGCCACGTAACTTATTGCCCTGCACACTGTTTTTTTTTTTGTAGATCATTTTCTACATTTTATTAACGAAAGATTTATTTAATCTATAAACATTGCATTATCTCATGCCATTTTCATTTCAGTGAATCTGTTTAGTTTTTCTAATTCCATCTGACATTTTAGTAAATTTATTTGCTTAGTTTAATCAACTACAAAATGACAAAATGTTTTGAATGTGTTGAAATTTTAGATTGAACTTTGCCTTTGGATTATTTTATGATGTAAAATGAAAACCTTATTTAACATGTTGCATTAAAAATAAAAAGATCATTTTAAACTTGGTTAGTAGCATCTGAACCAGATATCAACTGGCACATATGCAAAAATCATGATCTCAAATACACATTTTCTTAAATACACAAATACACATTTTCTTAAATACACACATACACATTTTCTTAAATACACACATACACATTTTCTTAAACACACACATAAACATTTTCTTAAATACACGAATACACATTTTCTTAAATACACAAATACACATTTTCTTAAATACACACATACACATTTTCTTAAATACACAAATACACATTTTCTTAAATACACACATACACATTTTCTTGAATACACACATACACATTTTCTTAAATACACACATACACATTTTCTTAAATACACAAATACACATTTTCTTAAATACACACATACACATTTTCTTGAATACACACATACACATTTTCTTAAATACACAAATACACATTTTCTTAAATACACACATACACATTTTCTTAAATACACGAATACACATTTTCTTAAATACACAAATATACATTTTCTTAAATACACAAATACACATTTTCTTAAATACACACATACACATTTTCTTAAATACACACATACACATTTTCTTAAATACACGAATAAACATTTTCTTAAATACACAAATACACATTTTCTTAAATACACAAATAAACATTTTCTTAAATACACAAATACACATTTTCTGATTGTGGGCTACTTACCACAGTGATGTGTCCAGTACCATATCTTGTCATACACCTGTGCATGGGTTTTTGATCCAAACGACATCTTCTTTCTTAAACTTCCTTCTAGTCACTTCCAGTTTGGGCAGCGGGTTTGCTTCAATGTCCTTCACCTTGACATGGTACTCATGCAATGTGTTGACTCATGCTGTGAAAGATGAAACATCATCTTTTGATCAATTTTTAGAGTGTCAGTGCATGCATGCTGAATCAGTGACCAAGTGTAATGTTGTTGCCTCCCACTGAAGTGCCAGATTTACCCGCTTGAGTTCATTTCTGTTTGCCTCCACTGCTACTCCCATAGCTACAGAACTTGCATCTACCCAGATTGTAATCGCACTGCCGCCCATACACCGGTTTCTTCCTACAAGGTCCTGCTCTCATATCCTGCTTAGCATCTCTGCTAATATGCACCAGAAAGAGGGATCTTCAATCTCATCATTCCCACTTTTGGTTAATACGGTCGCTAGACACTTAATGAATGTGACTGACACCCTGAACCATCCATATATGGGAAAATGACTGACAAGTTTCCCACACAGGGAGAACATGTGCCAATGGGTAAACACGGTGGGGATTTCAGGAATCTGATTTCTTTGTTTCCATCGAAGGGTGCTGTTTTCTTCCTGGACCTGCAAACCAAGAACTCTGGCTCTATCTATTAGTCGTACTGAATTCTTGCAGGCTACTGAAATCTGAAAAATGCTAGTGCACATGCAACACAGAGGCCACATTTTCATTGATGAAAATGTCATCGACATATGCTGACATAACATGCTCACTTGTGTGGTTTTGCGATATGATATAGCAAATTTCATAATGAAAAGCGCCATATTGAACCCAAATTCTAGCTGTGTGAAACAAAAAGATTGGCCCTTTAAAAGGACAATTCAAAATGGACAAAGTGCCTCGTCAATGTGGATCTGAAGATATGTCTCCTGTAAATTCAGAAGTAATCCATCAACTACTTTACTGCCACCGTTGTCTCAGCTTTTATGCACATACTTCTGAGTTGGCAGTGAATGCATCCACAAAGCCATTTAATTCAAGATGTACCCTCTGCTTTTGCTCTTGCATGACCGCCATTAAAGGAATCAAGCCCTGGGAGTGGGGGCAATCTCTCCTGGGGGTATGGAATCAGCCAGCCATTTGTCATCCAAAATCCCAGCTCCTTCTCATACTCTTTTCTGACGTTACCGGGCACCTTGTACTCTGCAACCTTGTTATGTTGTGGAGTTGAATTGGCTTTTGGGCCCATTTCCACCTGGCAATCCACACTTTTTTGTCAGCATTGGAGGTGACGTCAAAATCGAGTTCATTAATACACAGGACTGCATACACCCTCCTTCTTCCACCAATTTTCACATCTCTGGCCGGCAAGACTGTAAAGCTTCCCAACGCTTGAATTGTACCGATTTCAAGAAGCAAGTCGTAACTGAGGGGCTTCCCATGAGATACCAGTACGTTGACTTTAGTCTGAACACTCCCATCTGTGAGTAGTGACAAATTCCGATCCCACAGTAAACCTGGAACACTCCATCAATCATCCAAATTCTTATTTGTTGACCGCCTTATGTCCAGCATCGGTCACTAACTATTGACTGGAAACACCTACTATCGACAAGTGCAGAGTACTGTAGGCCATTGACTTTCACATCACCCCAGGCAATGCTGAATCTGTTGACTGACATGGGGCAAGGGTAGTGATGGTATCTTATCTCCGCACTTTCCAGGCAATGAAGGGGTCTATACCAAAGGCTGCATATAGTGCCTGCTTAATTTCTTCCAGGGCCACACCATCCCCGAGTTGCCAGCACATGATATTGGCTCCTTTTGTGAGCCTCAGTGGAATGACCAGTGTGGACTTTTTTATTTTGGACTACCTGCAAATGTGTTTGGCCTTTTTCAAACCAATTGACAATGGATGGGCCAATGAGGGGAGTTGTCAAATTCAGGGGTCAACACCGAAATAGCTTGTAACACAAAAAAAGGAAGGAAGGAAAAAAAGTAAAAGTAATAAAAGAAAAGGTAAGACAGTCAGTCACATGCAATAACAGTTTCTAAGGATTCCTGTACAACCGTCCCCAAGGATTCTCACTACCATTCATCCCCGTTCTCCCCACAACCTCCTTTTATACAGCCGACCGGTGAAATTTTGCACACAAGCTGCGAAACTTTGCATTACTTTGCGAGATGCCCAGTTTTAAAAGTTGTGGGTGCCGCCATCTTGATTCTTTCCTCCCACCCTTGACAGCTCGACTCCACATGACACACAGACACACAGATGCTTTACTGGTAAGCCACAATTTTCCCTACAACAGACATAACAGCTCTAATGATCTTAACAAATTGTATTTATTTCTAGATCGAAATGATCCAACACCGCCCACAGCACACATAAAAGGTTCTTTAAAAACCTACTAACAAGTTAAGATTTTTTTTATTTTTTAGGTTTAGATACTGATAAGCGACAATTTACAAATAAATAATTAAATAAGTCAACATCAGTTTTAATCACTAGCCAACATTAAACTAATTAATTCACTAACACATCTCAAAAACTATGCGTGGTTTGTAATTACGACTACAGGTGAAATAGTAAACAAAGAAATTAATTATCAGTTTTATTTTTTTATTGATTTCTGAGTCAGTTAATGAAGGAGAAATCCTTCTAGATGGAGTCAAAATTATTTTCTACTTTCTTTTCAATACAGATTTTCTCCACAGTGAAAAACGACCTTATGTTTAACTCTGCCCTAATGGGTAGACAAATATTTCTGCCAAGACGATCGTCTCATATTTCCGATCTAAGTCTTACCCTAGGTTTGAATCCCATCCAAGTCTTTGGTAGAGTTTTCAAAGATCAAATCGTTGAACTTTGACCTCTTGACAGCCAAATTTCTGGTCGAAAACCGATTAAAAATCTTTTCCAAATCTCAATACCTCTTATGTCAAATCTCGAGCCTGTAAACTGAAACTTAACAGAGTAGTTTGGTAGGGAAATGCACACACACACACACACACACAGACACACATAGACACACATAGACAGACAATTTCACTTTTATAGATATATAAATAGATATGTGTGTGTGCGTGTTTGAGCATATTGAGAAGTGATACACGAATTACCATTAGCATATAAGCCATGCTCTTTGTGTAAACAAATTAAGCGGAGGTATTTCGGACGATGTCAAAACATCGTTAAACTCACTACTTGCTCAGCAGCCGCCAATAGCATAATGGTTAGGAGTCTTGACTGTCGTACAGACGGTCGGGTTTCAATCCTGGCTTAAGGTAGTTGCCTGTCTAGCCGCACTGATGAGATGTGAAACAGCGAAACAGTATATATATATAAGCGAAAATGTCTCTGTGTGTGTTTATGTATGTCTGTCTGTGTGTGTACACTTCCTTACACAATAACTCTGTCAATTTTTGGTCTACAGACTCGAGATTTGACATAAGGGGTATTGAGATTTGGAAAAATCTTTTTAATTGGTTTTTGTCCAGAAATTTGGCTGTCAAGGGGTCAAAGTTCAACGATTTGATCTTTGGAACTCTACCAAACTCCTCCTACAATTTTGGGTCTAAACACTTGAAATTTTAGATATAGGTTACTTGGACATGGATCTAACTTTGAAATTTGATTTGAACCTAAAACAATAAATGTTAAGAGGTCCTAATTTGGGCCAAAGTTAAAAAAATTTGACCTCTGCGGTCTCTACCAAATTACTCAGTCAATTTTTGGTCTAAACATAAAGTGTATTCAGACATAGGGCAAGCTTTTTAATCGCTTTTTTTTTTCTGAAAATTTGGCTTCCAAGGGTCAAAGTTCAAAAGATTTTACCTTTTCGGCCTCTAGCAAATTATTCAGCCAATTTTGGGTCTAAACAGTTGAAATTTTACATAAAGGGTATTCAGACATGCAGCAGGCTTTTTAATCAGTTTTTGGGCGAAAATTTGGCTGGCAAGAGGTCAAAGGTTACAGAGTTGACTTTTGCAAACCCTACCAAATTCCTCTGCCAATTTTAGGTTCAAACACTTGAAATTAAAGATGTAGTTTACTTGGACATGGGTCAAATATTTTAATTTAATTTGAGCCCAAAACAATAAATGTTAAGGGGTCAGAATTGGGGTGAAAGTAAAAAACAAATTTGATGTCTGCGGTCTCTACCAACTTTTCTCTATGGTAGTTTAGGAAGTTTATTATATAGAAAGGCATTACTGTACATATTCACACATTTTAATATATACATATGCACATAAAGTTATGAACAGTACATATGGCCCGAGCAAAGCTGGGTGGAACTACTAGTATATCTATAAAAGTGAAATTGTGTGTTTGTGTGTTTGTGTGTGTGTGTGTACATTTCCCTACACAATAACTCTTATCAATTTTCGGTCTACAGACTCGAGATTTCACATACGGGGTATTGAGATTTGGAAAAAATCTTTTTAATCGGTTTTCGGCCAGAAATTTGGCTGTTTAGGGGCAAAAGTTCAACGATTTGACATTTTAAAACTCTACCAAACTCCTCTGTCAATTTTGGGTCTAAACACTTAAAATTTTAAATGTAGGTTATTTGGACACGGATCAAACTTTTTAATTTAATTTGGAGCCCCAAAAATAAATGTTCATGGTCAAAATTGGGGTCAAAGTTTTAAAAAATTGACCTCTGCGATCTTAAAAAGCTTGACTATCTCTGAATACACTTTATGTAAAATTTCAAATGTTTCGACCAGAAATTGGCTGAGTAAAAAATTACTCAGCCAATTTCTGGTCTAAACATTTGATATTTTACATAAAGTGTATTCAGAGATAGGGCAAGCTTTTAAATCGGTTTGGGTCGAAAATTTGAGCTGCCAAGAGGTCAAAGTTCAAAAGATTTTACCTTTGCGATCTCTAGCAAACTATTCAGCAAATTTTTTATCTAAACGTTTGAAATTTTACATAACGGGTATTCAGACATGCGGCAAGCATTTTAATCAGTTTTTGGGCGAAAATTTGGTTGCCAAAAGGTCAAAGTTAAAAGAGTTGACCTTTGCAGATTTTACCAAATTCCTCCGTCAATTTTGGGTCTAAACACTTAAAATTTTAGATGTTGATAACTTGGACATCGGTCAAACTTTTTATTTTGATTTGAGACCAAAACAATAAATGTTAAGGTGTCAAAATTGGGGTCAAAGTTAAAAAAAAATTACCTCTACAGTCTGTACGAAATTACTCAGACAATTTTTGGTCTAAACATTTTAAATTTCACATAAAGGGTATTCACACATAGGACAAGTTATGAACAGTACATAGGGCTGAACTGTTAGTGTGTGTGTGTGTGTGTGTATATATATATATATATATATATATATATATATATATATATATATATATATATATATATATATATATATATATATATATATATATATATATATATATATATATATATATATATATATATATATATATATATATATATATATTGATGTAATAGAATAAATAAATAAATAAATAAATAAATATATATATATATATATATATATATATATATATATATATTGATGTAATAGAATAACCTAACATCCTTTCATAGATGAAATGAACTATACCCTCTCACGTAACTGAGAGAGAAGGAAAAAAGACAAGATGTCGAGTAACTCTTATGTCACCTGTATTCCCTTGTAAATAAACCCCTTTGTCTTTCACCCATAACCCCGTGTTTCTTGCTGTATTCTTATTTAAAGCAAGGATATAACAAATGGCGACAGGATTAGAACTCACAAAAAGGGAACTTTAAGCCAAACATATTGGAAAATTAAGAGAGAAAATACTGCACGGATAAATTCAACTACTGAAAAAAAAAAAAAAAAGCCAAGACGCACAAAAAGTAAGTTATATATTTTTTTAATTCGTTATAGGCGTTTAAATATTTTGAAACAAGATGATGAAGACTTTATCGCCTATGCTGGGAGAGTAAATGCCCAATGCGAGTTATTAAAGTTGAATAACTTAAAAGAGGACATGTTTAAACGCTTGATATTTGTGCAAGGGTTAACATCCTCGAAGGATAAAGAGATTCGTTCTAGGATATTATCCATTATGAACCAAGACATAGAAATAACCTTACAGAAAGTTACTGAGGAATGCCAGAAACTGTTAGATTTAAAACAGGATAATACTAGTATCGAAGAGAAAAATGTTGACAAAATACAAAGGATAAAGCAAGGTGACCACTATGTAAAAAATACTGTAAGACGTGTGGAGAAAAGGATCACTTCACAAAAGAGTGTTACTTCAAAAGCAAAATATGCTATAAGTGCAGGCGTAAAGGACACAAGTAAACAGTATGCAAAAAGGAGAAATATTGTAAGCCTGAAATAAAGACCATTGATTCTAAAAAAGAGTCCATGTATGGTAAAAAAAGGAAATATATTGAAGTTAGAATCAATGGCCGGAAAGTAAACTGTCTTTCGGATACTGGAAATGACATATCCTTAATTGATGAAACAACATGGAAGAAAATTGGTTCTCCAAAGCTGCAAAATACTAAAAAAAAAAATTGTCAGAGGAATGTCTGGAAATAAATTAAAATTTAAGGGTGAATGTTATACTAATGTGACCCTGAATGAAAAGACGTTAAAAACTAAAATGTGTGTGATACCTGGAAAAAAATTCTAATCTATTCGGTATAGATTTGATGATACTTTTCAATTTATGGGAGAAACCAATAAACTCATTTTGCAAAAGAGTAAATGTGACAGGATCTGAAAGTCTCAAACTGCCAGGAAGATTTGTTGGGGATTTGAAGAAGGATTTTAAAAATGTATTTTCTGAAGGTTTGGGTTGCTGCACTAAAACGAAAGTGAAATTTGAACTGAAAGATGAAGTGAAACCAGGTTTAAACCCAAAAGGAAGGTTCCGTATTCGGCATTAGAAACAATCGAGAAAGAATTAAATAGACTCAAAGAAATCGGAGTAATAAAAAAAAGTGGACTACTCTGAATGGGCATCACCCATAGTTTATATGAAAAGGAAAAATAAAAAAATCAAGGTATGTGGAGATTTTTAGACGGGACTGAATCAGTCCCTTAAAGGATCATAACTATCCACTCCCTACTCCTGAAGAAATATCTTCTAAGTTAAATGGAGGAAAAATTTTCACAAAAATTGACTTGTCAGAAGCATATTTGCAGGTCAAAGTTCACGAAGATTGTTCTAAATACCTGACAATGGATACTCATAAAGGATTATTTTCCCTAAAACGATTGGCATTTGGGTTGAAAGTAGCATCAAATTTATTCCAACAAATTATGGATGCCATGCTAGCAGGCTTGGATTTTGACATGGCTTATTTAGACGACATTTTGATAAGAAGCAAAAATGTTGAAGAACATAAAAACCATATTCGGAAGGTATTCGAGAAAATAGAAGACTACGGATTTAAAGTGGCCCTCGAAAAATGTAATTTTGGTATGGACAAGGTTGAATATTTGGGACAAATAATTGATTGGAAAGGTAAAAGACCTAACCCAAATAGGACAGAAGCAATTAGAGACATGCCTAGACCAGACAATGTAGTGAAGTTACAGTCATTCTTGGGTCTAGCAAACTACTATAATTCTTATATCCCAAATATGCATGAACTAAGAGCACCATTAAATGAATTATTGAAGAATAATAAAAAATGACTTTGGACAAAAGAATGTGAAGAAGCATTCCAAAAAATTAAAAGATGTTTGTTATCGGATCTAGCATTAGCACATTACGATCCGGAAAAGGATCTAATTGTAGCGGCTGCTGCGAGCGAATACAGTTTAGGAGCCGTGCTTTTACACAGAATGGAAGATGGATCTACTAAACCAATTTTTCACGCCTTGAGGGTTTTATTACCCGCTGAAAGAAAGTACAGTCAGATCGAAAAAGAGGGTTTGGTGATTGTGTATGCCATGAGAAAGTTTCATAGATTCATTCATGGGAGATCTTTTGTTTTGGAAACAACCATTACTATTGATTTTTGATTCGAAAAAAGGGATTCCTAATCATACGGCAAATAGATTACAGAGATGGAGTATTATTTTGCTCAATTACGATTTCAAAATTAAACACTTAGCATCTAGTAAAATTGCACATGCAGATGGTTTGTCGAGATTGATCCCCAGTAAAACTGAATTTGAAAAACTGTTATAGCAGCACTAAAAGAAGAAAATGAACTAACAGATATATTAATAAATACTGTTAGGGAACTTCCTGTTACACTTGAGGAAATAAAGAAAGCAGCGAAAACAGATAAATATATTAACAAGATAAAAACAAGTGGGACAAGACGAAAAGAATAGAAAAGGATTAAAAGTGTTTCCATTTTCTATGTGTGATGAAACTCTGATGTACGCAGACAGAGTGGTAATACCGCAAGTATTACAAAAGAAAACCCTAAAAGAATTCCACATGGGACATCCTGGAATCTCCAGAATGAAGGCTCTAATGAGAGGATTCACATACTGGCCTGGAATGGATCAGGACATTGAGAAAATAGTGAAATTATGTAGAGGTTGCCAACTAGCCACAAGACCCCCCCCCAAACGGACGCAACCTTGGCCTAAAAATGTACCCTGGACACGGATCCATATCGATTATGCAGGACCTCTAAAGGGATATTATTACCTAGTAATCGTAGATAGTATGTTAAAATGGCCAGACATTTTTAAATACAAACACCCTACAGCGGCAAACACAATAAAAGCACTGGACGAGGTATTTAGCCGGTTTGGAGTTCCGAAAACAATTGTTAGTGATAATGGCACTATGTTCACAGGTCAAGAATTCAAGCACTACTGTGAGGCACTGGCCATTGAACACATTACAACACCGACCTTTAACCCTTGATCAAACGGACAAGCGGAAAGATTTGTCGATACTTTTAAATGAGCTTTAAAAAGAATAATAACATCGACACACAAGAAAAAAAGCATTCAAAAATTCTTAGGAATATATAGGATAACACCAAATCCAAATCCAAATCCAAATGCTAAATTATCCCCAGCTCAAATTATGTTTGCCAGGAAGGTATGTTCGGTGTTCGACCGGTTAATCCCAAGAAAAAAAGTAAAAAAAAAGTATCAAGGATAATGTAAGGTACAAGACTTACAATGACGGGGATAAAGTTTTCTTCAAAAATTATCGGGCAGGGAAGAGTTTTTGGGAAGAAGGCATAATCTCAAGAAGAATGAGTAGAATGGTTTACATTATAAAAGGGCAGACTTTTTCCACAGAAAATATATCAACCAACTGAGACCCCGATACATAGAAACAGTCAGAAATCAAGAGTTACCAATGGAAGTGCTATATGACACTTTCCATATATAACCTCCAAACAAGGAAGTACCAGTAACTCAGAAATCCAGTTACTATCCAAAAGTAAAAAATCCGCAAACACAAATGGTGAGGAGAAGTGAATGGAAAAGGAAAGGGAACGAATTTTTTGGAGAAAGTCTAAAAAGGGAAAATGGTAGAAGCAAAATTCTATGGAACAATTTTGCTTGGGAAGAAGGTGATGTAATGGAATAAACTAATTATGTTTTTACTATAACAATGAAATACCTACAGACACTAGTGTTTGATTCTTTCGGGAATCTTCAGTGCAGGTTGTCACGATTACCACCAGTCAAACGATTCGAACTCGGCAACACGAGACATCTCTGGCTCAATTAGCAAAAACCGTATCCATTCGGCTATTATTAACCGTGTTAAATAACGTTGAATTCAAACATTATAATTTCAAATGTTCTTTACGTTAGTCAGACAGTGATCTAATCATTATACGATGATCTATGTATAAGAGTTAAATTGACCGACTTTAATTCAACTGAAAGTGCTCAACGATAAGAAACGAATTTATATATATATATATATATATATATATATATATATATGCCCCCTTGACGTAAATATCCTCACAAACCTGTTTAGCAACAAAATCACACCCTTTCACTGTTGAGGTCCCTAAATGCCAGTTTCTGGCATTTAGGGACCTCAACAGTGAAAGGGTGTGATTTCTGGCATTTAGGGACCTCAATAGTGAAAGGGTGTGATTTTTGGCATTTAGAGACCTCAACAGTGAAAGGGTGTGATTTTGTTGCTAAGCAGGTTTGTCGGGATATTTACGTCAAGGGGGCATTTGTTTTACTATACACATAAATTTGAAAAAGTTGTCAGAAAAACAAATAAATATTATCAAAGGCAAGATAAGTTACTTTTCTACCTAACTGGGTAAGTTTTTAGTGTTTTATTTAAGTAAAATGTTTATCCGGTTTGAAAAACGAGTAATGTTGAATACTGTCAGAGAACAAGAAAATATAGCCGCGATGTCTTTGATGTCTCGATAATCACTCCAAAAAACGAAATAAAACAAAATGGTGGTAGAAACCCACCCAAGAGTTTCTTCCCTCGAACAGTTAAACTTTGGAATATCCTTCTTGGTACCTGCTTCCCTGAGTGTACTGATATACAGAAGTTTAAATGTAATGTAAACAAACATCTTGTTAATCTTTCCTAGGCATGGTCCCAAATAGTAACCCCTTATGTCCAAGTAATGATATGCCTTGTAAGGGGTGAACGTGAGTAAATCTATCTATCTATATATATATAAAAGTGAAAGTGTCTGTGTGTCTGAGTATCTGTGTATCTGTGTGTCTGTGTGTTTGTGTACATTTCCCTACGCAATACCTCTGTCAATTTTTAGTCTACAGACTCGAAATTTGATATACAGGATACTCAGATTTGGGAAAATCGATTTGATCGGTTTTCGGCCAGAAATTTGGCGATTAAGGGGTCAAAGTTCAACGATTTGACCTTTGGGAACTCTACCAACTCCTCCTACAATTTTGGGTCTACGCACTTGAAATTTTAGATATAGGTTCCTTGGACATGAATCCAACTTAATAAGTTGGTTTGAGCCCAAAACAATAAATTTTAAGGGGTCATAATAGGGGTCAAAGTTTTAAAAAAATTGACCTCTGTGGTCTCTTCCAAATTACTCAGACAATTTCTGGTCTAAATATTTGAAATTTTACATAAAGGGTATTCAGAGATAGGACAAGCTTTTTAATCAGTTTGGGTCGAAAATTTTTAGTTACCAATATATAAATGTATGTACGTATGTATGTTTGTATGTCTGCCTAAAACTTTCGACAGAGGCGACGGATTTTACCAAGATCAGTATCGTTTTAAAGTTCGACCTTTCAGACGACAAATATCGAAAAATTGGCTAAAAACATTAATATCTTCACCTTCAACTAGGCACTTTTCTACAGGGCGGGGGTCGCGTTTTTCGCCCATATTTTTTAAAGTCATCCTCTCCTTTCGATTGTCTGGCCTTCATGTAAACATAAATCACTTCAGGTTTGCGGTGGTCGTAACCGCAAAGACATCAGTTTTTTTTCCTCCTTCACGGTACGGATTTGAGCCAGCCTTCCTACTACCACTTTTTTTCTTTTTTTTTGCTCAACATACACATCCAAACACTCGGGCAATGAAATGCTAGCATATATATATATATATATATATATATATATATATATATATATATATATATATATATATTTAGTAAAACTGGTAGTTAGTAAAAACCTGAAGAGAGTGCTCAATACTATTGCAGAGCAAATATGTGTTTTATTTTTTTATTACTGTTTTAGCTTTTTGGTTACATATGTTTCGGATGTTGGACCATATTTACGATCCAACAGCCTCGTCAGACCTTACTTGTCAACTGAAATGAATTAGTCGACTTGACTATGAACATTCTTAATGAAACCTTTTACTTGTCAAACACATATGACACTTACACAAACCCTTTCTCTCTCTCTCTCTCTCTTTCCCCCCCCGTCTCTCTCTCTCTTTCATCTATTTCATATACATGGCTAAACAACCAAAAGCAGTCAAAATTTTAAAACCTAAAAATTGAAATTCCTACCCCCATCTCTCCTTACCCTCCTTTTTTTACCATCCTCTCTCCCCCATATATCTCCACCGACGCCTACCTGAATCTGCTACCTCTCCCCCACACACTACAATCTAATGTGTTTTAACCTTCAAAACTTAAATATTGTCGATACCCGTCTTCCTCACCCTTATTATCTCTTACCTCCCACCTTTTTTTTTCTCGTATTTCCTCTAAAACACTTCTTCCAAATACTAACAGCCTTTTTTGTAAGGTCTGACGAGGCTGTTGGATTGTAAACATGGTCCAACACCCGAAACATATATAACCAAACAGATAAAACAGTAATAAAACATATATATATATATAATATAATATAATATATATATCAGGCATAAGCCTGACGAATCCTATAGTGGATGAAACACAGAATATTCAGTGTAGCTTAATCGCCATATATATTTTATAAATTACCAACTAGCTCTACCTACGTATTGAGCACTTTTGAAGTAAATACTTAAAGTTTACGCATAAATCTATACTTTCGTATATTAGGTTTATGTGAGTAAATGAAGTAGTTATATATATATATATATATATATATATATATATTTAAAGGAGATTAGAACAATAGTCTAAAGAGCAGAGTGTATTTTAATGTAATAGTGAAATTACTAGTTTAATTAAAATACAGGAAAGAAAAAGTGCTCATTGTAATTTAGATATATAATAAGCTCGATAGGTAAATATCCTAGAGCTAATTTAATATTTAGTAATGTGATTGATAATTTAAAATTTAAAAATCAAATTATAATTAAATTAAAAATCCGTTTCATAAGAAGGAACAACAACAAAATCAATTATTTGTACGATCGTTTCGGA